>NC_139239.1:58367452-58458310 GCF_977018435.1 Lepisma saccharinum
CAAATACTGATTTCCCTCCCCCCCTTCTATTTGTTCTTTTTGTATTTTACCAGGCCATCAAAGGTTTATTTCCAGATAACCCTCATATAAAAACTTTTGTATTTCAAAATGTGCATTTTACCTCTCTCAAATACTTATATACATGTTTAATCATTACAAGCACTGGCAAAATATATAAATGCAGGCAAACCATTAACTTTATGCAGATGGCTAATTGTAAAGTCAATTTCAAAACCCGTTCATCACTATTTTTGGTATATCTTGACCTGGTTACCTCGACTGATGGAAAACACACAAGTTGACAATCACCTTGGAAAGTAGTTGCTGCTACAGGTCCAACGGCACTTTTGTGAACACCTTTCAATATTCTTCCATCAAAGCTGATCTATAGAATTGTTGATCCTCCACAATGGCATTCAAGCTTCACAAGTCCTGCTTGGTGGGTGAATATAGGGTACGCCTTTAGCTTCACAGAGATTTTTCCATGTGGGTTCCAACATTGCCAATGTACAGCAGATCCTCCCCAGTGGTGGCTTTGCCACTCATTGTCAGGTACCAGATTCAATACCCGGTGGAGTCACATAGTGGTTTGGATTCCACTTTAAACTGTAGGTCCAGTCCTGATTAGCCTATCTGAATTAAGTGGACTTGAAACTCAAACAAATGAACATAAGTCAGAGTATGGGAACTGGACTGGTCTGACCAGGATGGCATATAACCCAGTTCTTGAAATGTAGGGGTCCCAGGTTCGATACCCGGTGGAGGCACATAGTGGTTCGGATCCCACTTTAAACTGTAGGTCCAGTCCCAATTAGCCTTACTGTGCATAAAGTGGACTTAAAACACCAAATCAATCAACTCAGTCATTCCTCTTATGGTAGTATCCGAAGTTGTGATATTATCTCGGAGGGAAAGTGCAAGGAGTTGATCATATTTCTGATCTCACCAAGGGTTATAGAAGTGGCAAAATTTTCTTGCTGAAATTTTAAATTCAAGAAAACTCGTGGTAGAAAACTATGCAGAAAGTAGACTGCAAAACAATTAAAAATTTCTACATTGTTAAATTATTTATTTTCTACAAATATACAATGAATATTAATTGGAATGAACTATATAGAACTTACTTTCCAAAACCACCCATGCATGCTGGGCTACCTGACACCATTTTATTAGAATTTTCCCACTCTGATGGTGTTTTAGCCTGGAAAAATAAAAAAAATATTTCTATTATCCACGAAAATAATGAAGAAAACTAATATTAAAAAGTCAAATTTTCTTTGCTGAATTGCATTGTAATAGGGCAGTGGTTCCCAATAGGTTAATGACCACTGAAACCATACTTATCAAAGCCAAGCAACACATTTAAATTTGAACAATAATTGGCATGTTTCCAACGTCTTTTGTAATTTTTTTGTATATAGCACAATGGCAAGACGGCTTAGGTGGGCTGGCCGTGTGGGACAAATGGGAGAGGAAAGAAGTGTTTATAGGATTCTTGTTGGGAAACCTGATGGTAAGAGACCTGTAGGAAAGCCAAGATGAAGATGGAGGAATAACGTTGAGATGAACCTAAAGCAAACTGGATTGATCTTGCCCAGGATAGGAACAGATGGAAGGCTTGTGTTGCTGCAGTCATAAACATTCGGATTTAAGAATGTTAGAGATGAAGTTAGTTTCAGCACAATGGTGTCATGAATGTTCTGGATGGGTTCCGAGAAGTACCAAGAATCAAAATATGGTGAGGATGGCACTCGGTTGTATGGGCAATATTTATCTGGAGTCTTAGGAAGCAGGGGGTCGTAACTCACTGTAACAGTTTGTTATTTAGGGATATTGATCTTTGACTAGGTATGGTTATTACAATTATGTATTCAATGGATATAAAGTTTAACTCTGACCAGTGTCCTCCCTTGGACCCCTTGGATATATTTGGGAGGGAATACACTTCCTTTTCTCCTTTTCACCCTAATGAAAGTATTTGCTCTTAAGAAGGTATTGATGTGAATTTGAATACTGTACAAAAAGAGAAAGGGAGACTGCAAGGTATGAAAATAAACTGTCTAATTTCTGAAATCAAAAGCCTAGGTATACCAGAGAGCATGTTTGTTGGTATGATGACAGAAATAAAAGAGTAAAGTATATATTTTGAGGGCCTTGAGTTTTTGGACTTTTAACCACTGTATTCAATATTTAAGTACCTACGTTTTAAGTTTAAGTACCTATCATTTTACAGATACATCTCCAACCCTGCTATGGCGAGTCAGCATACAAACAAGGATCAGTGTAGCACATGCACTGGGATAACTGTATGCCCACAACCATTCAGGGTCTGGCAGTTGCACATAAGCGGCACTGAAGGAGATTAATTGCAATTTTTTTCAGCTTGATTACCAACATTATTAACCTATAAACTTTGGACAAGCTGGAGCCTGCCCCCTCCCCCCCCCCCCGGCACTTTACAGGTTTTGACATGACCACCAGACAAAAGTAGAGCCTGGGCCACTGATAATCCTACCTGGCATCTACACTTACAATACAACAGGTCTTTATGACCAGCAGATGAGGTGAAACCATGGCCACGAAAATAAACCTCTAAGGTAGCTGATTTTACACCCCCATTAGACACCATCCCCAAACACATGTGTCCAGGGACTGAACAATGATTTATTAGATATACACACTACCGTGAGGACAAAGGAAGAATCTGCCTCCAAAAAGTAGGTACTGTACTTAAATATTTAACAAAGTGGTTAAAAGTCCAAAAACTCGAGATGAATGAATCGCCACTGATCAGCTACAAAGAAGAATATTTTGAGGAGTATAGACCGTGAACTAAAATAACCTTAGACAACGAAGGACAGCCAAAAATCACATCAACAAATTGATTTCCAGGACTTTTATCAAGTCAGTGAAAGCTGCAAATGCAAAGAATTTACACTAAATCATATAAGCATATTATACCGTGCGTCCATTTCGATCTGCAGCCGAGAGATCGGGAGAAGCGTGGCGGGCGGCGCTGGCGGAGATGCCGACATTTGCGGCCTGAAATGCCCGCTTATTTTTATGGACATATGCAGACATTTATATAAATATTGCAAAACGAGCACTAACCTGTGTTATAAGAGTATGGTTTTAATTTTAGTAGCTTAGTGGCTGTATGTGCTGATGATTTTGACACTACCATCTCCTGTGAAACACGGCGTAGAGGTTTGTTTGGATAACTTTCTAACGCTGTCCCAATTTCATCGAGTTCATCGAGGAAGCTCACGAAAACCATTGACTTTTAATGGTTTCGTCGGCAGCGTAATCTTGATACAGTGTTGCACATTCGAAACCTCCAAACGATCCCCATCGACACAAAACTCTTTCAAGGATATAAACTTAAGCAGGACGTTGCTGGTCAAAACTATGATTAAAATGTTTTATTATCTGTGACTCTTATCGTCACTTCTAAAGCGTATTTTTTTGTGTATATAATTGCAGAACTTGGATGAATTACAGATGATGAATTATAACCCAGGTTAGTGATCGTTTTGCAATATTTATATAAATGTCTGGATATGTCCGTAAAAATAAGCGAGCATTACAGGCCGCAAATGTCGGCATCTCCGCCAGCGCCGCCCGCCACGCTTCTCCCGATCTCTCGGCTGCAGATCGAAATGGACGCACGGTAATATGCTTATTTTGAGAATGCTAACCCATAATAAATATTAGTTGAAAAATTTATATGGCAGAAATTACATGCCATTATTTCAAATCCTTTTACAATTATCTTAGGTAACATGGCATCCACATAGGGTTACCAGATGGCTGAAAGGGAAATGTAGGACATGCTGTCCCAAAATGTAGGACACAAAACATTCTCAATAAATAATACATATTTCTATAGAACACTTTAGAAAGTAGTTGAAAAATGACACTTTTCAGTTTTAAAAAAATCAATTAATGAATTTTTAAATGCAAAATTTCAAAACTTGCAATCATACTAATCAATCTACCTCTCACTACATGATTTAAGCGGTACTTCTCAGAGGAGAAAATTTTTATCAAAATTTCAGGTTTAGCCAAACTATATTTATGTTAGAGTGGACAGTCAAACTCTTTGAAATTATAGGGACCAGTATCAAACAAACATTTTACAGACTTCATGAAAAAATAATTTCTCTTGTGAGTCTGTTGTGCTGATGGTAATGAAAGTACTCTCTCAGCATTTGAATTATGACCTGTAATGGCAAACAAATATTCAGCAATTATCGTAATTGCAAATGGTTCGAGAAGTTTCATCTTTAGTAGTTTTTAGTTCAATAACAGGGTATCTAACAAAATAACACATCCAGAATTCTTGACTTTTTCTGGACTTTTCTAGACCTTTTTTCCATTTTTCTTAATGTCTATTTATCCGACCCCTACTTAGGTAAAATTGGAAATTAGTAATTAAGAAAATAAATATTTATTTATTGAAAACCCCTACCAAAGGGCTAGTTAAGATGAAAACTGAAGCTGAATTTAAGAAGAGAATTAGATATGCTTTCTCGCATTAATGCATCCTGAACTGTGTTTGGCAGACGAGCAAGGATTTGGCATCTGGACTCAAGCCAGTATAATCTTATGTGGGGCTTGTGTCGATTGTCCCTATACATTTGTGACTGTCCCTTCATCCATCTTACCTTACCGCCATTCATTATCATTTTCACGATTAACCAAAGGGACAGAAAAAAGTTAAGTAAAATAAACTAAATCAACCAATCAGTCATTATGATAGCAAGACCACAAGAATAATTTATTGCCTTTTTATTGACTTCTTGACCTACTTGTTAATTTCTTTACTTTTTCTTGACTTCCATGACGTTCTTGACCGACAGACACCCTGAATAACTTTGTTCTCTATACTCCTGCTTTACAATCAAATTATATTGAATAAGAATGGGCAAAATCTTTTTCCATCAGTATAAACCCTAAGGCAAGAAATTCTGCTCAGGCATTGAACAGTGACGTTATCAGAAAGTGGTCCCAAAACTTTGCTCATTAATTGCTTCCGTTTTCCCGTATGTTTAATAGCAGGACAAACTTTTTTCTTTTTGGGCAATGACTGAATCAAAATAAATTTCACTATTGAGTTTGGAAGCGTAGTCCATAGACTTGTAACTTGCATGATTTCTTTGTTACCTATTTTCCTAATTAATATTATGTGACGCTCAAAATGTAGTACATTTATGATATTTTCAAATTCCTCCCGGATGCCGAACATAAGGCTAAAAAGTAGGACATGTCCGGGAAAAACCAGACGTCTGGTAACCCTACATCCACATGAAAAATTATGTTCTACAATGTGAAATAATCTATAACCCTTACCACAATAGACAAAGCATGAACACCAGACTTCAGTTCTTCTGCAAGTGTGTCATTTACCAATCGATGTCTCTAAAGAAAGAAAAAAGGAATTCAATCATATTTTCTCAGTATAAATTATAGATATAGGACCAGAGGTATATCCAGGGGAAGAGCTGTGACTCATCTCATCTGGCCCAGCTGTCCTATGCAAAAATATATTTGGTTCATGGATGAATGTGTGAAAACAACACTGATTACTAAGATACGAAGTCATAACTTTCACTCATATTTCCAGTCTTACAAAATATCTTTCCACAGCACTGCACTGGACTGATTTTTCAATAATCAACCAGTATTAGTTGATGATTCTGTATCGGTAAAATTCCCAATAATTTTATTGATTTCCTATTTTTTGGTAAATAAACTGTGATTAAGCATATACAGGGTTCCCACGCAAACTCCAAATCCATTTTCCCTGAGATTTCCCTGAGTTTTCCAGAATCCTCATATTTTTTCCAGAGTATTGAATGCACAGTAAATGACTACTATAATTTTACAATGGCCTCCTCCATTTCCCCTCATAGCCATACCATCCTCACCTTCGTTATTACTGTTGTTTTCTGATGCAAATAACAAAACTAGTTCAATAATAAAATAAAATTACACTTCTTTGCATGTAATTAAGAACAAAGATGACCAGTTTTCTAGAACTTCAAACAACTCTGAAACAATTTCTAACATATCTGATATAGAATATTGAAATATTTTCACACTTTCATAAATGTTTATAAATGGATACAATATCGATTAATCTGTAATGCGTACAATAATAGTTAAGACAAACAAATTATTGGATTTTTAAAACATATAAAAATGAAGTGACAATTATTAGTACAGATTTAAAAAGGAATTAATAAGTTACTGAGACTGAAATATAAAACAAGAAATGCACTTAATGTCTGACACAGCAAATTAAGAAACTTTACTTCTCAGAAGCTTCAAGTTTTTTAAAATTGTTTTGCAATAGCCTTTGCTTCTTCTTGCATCTTTTGTTGTTTGGCTTGTAAAGCACGGATCTCCTTGCTTTACGTTTCATTTCTTTCCTTTTGTCTTCTTTGTGATCACATTTCTTTCTCATCTCCTGCAATGCTTCTTCGTATCTAATACGTGCACCTTTAACTCTCTGGATCATATCTTTGCTTACTTCACTGCATCATAAACTTGCCGAATAGCCACAACAGACTCTTCTTTCAAGTTTTCTATTAAAACCTGCTTATTTACAGAAAACCCACTTTCCACATATGCATTGCCATGTGATAGGCATGTAAAAATTCACATGTCATGTCATAACTATAACCAGGGCTCGAAAAATCCCGGTCGCCAGGTTGCCATGGCGACTAAAATTTTCAGCCTGGCGACTGTGATCATTTGCTATTATGTACAAAATTTTAAATTCTTCATTCTTTATTTCTGTGGGCGAGGTTCAGGCTGAGGCTGTTCTACCACCTAACCCATGTCATGGAGTATGGCCAATATTTAAGCACATGTTGCGTGTGTCTGTTGACAAAATTTCGACCTGCTAGTGTTGCCATTTACGGAGGATATGTCCCAAAAATGTTACCACTCAACCCATAAAATCGCCAGTGAAAAATCAATCAAATGCTGCACATGATCAATATTTTTTGCAAATGACAGATTGACATGGCATCAGACATCCAATTATGACCCTTTGATAATTTCTTACATATTTTTCTCTCTCAAAAATGCATTTCTGGAAAAGTTTTAACACTGCCTTTCGCCAGTTATTTATATATCTAATTTTCTGTGTGGCGTAAACTGATAATTTCTTAGCATTGAAAAATATCTCAAATGGATGAGGCTTTATAATGCAGGAAAACCAGTGTAAATATCTCTTACGGTTTTCAAGATATAAATTTTCAAACTTTGGGTTGCGCAAGTTTTGAAACCCCTTAGTATGCACAATTGCAAGTAGGTTGTTTCCTGGTGCCTGATATTCAGAGCTGGCACCTAGCTCTGAAGAAGATTTTTCGAGCACCGACTATAACAATAGTTGAACATGATCAAAAACTTAAAATATGGACAAGTATTTATGAACAATACATAATTCATAAGTAAATATTTAAAATTCTGTTCTAAATGCAGTAAATACACAATCATCAGTATTGTACACAAAAGATGGCAGAAAATAAATATTTCCCTAAACAGGACACTCCATTTTTTTACTATTTTGTAAAAAAAAAAGAAGGAAGAAAAAACTTAAAACTACTCCCTAATAAGGGAAATCAAATGAACACTGGATATCTTTATTATGAGTTTTCCACATCTTGAAATATATTTTACGTCATGTAAAACATCGAAATCGGCTAATTAAATTTTAAAAAGTGCAAAAATTATGGGGGTCACTTGGTCACCAGCCCTGGAATCACATTTAAAAACAAGAAACAGACAAACAAATAGATACAAGTTCCTTGCTGAAAGAGAAATGCTACAACAGCTTGGATTATCCACAGACAGGAACATATTATAATCCCTCAGTTTTGCTTCATTGGGAACCATTAATCAATTACAAGATTTTCCCTGAGATTTCCCTGAGATTTGTATTTTTTTCAAATTCCCTGAGATTTCCAGGTTTTCCAGGTTTTCCAGGTGTGTGGGAACCCTGCATATACTTCCACACTCTTATTCTGGCTTTTATGATTATAAACGTACAACTCATTACTGTTTTGTAAAATAAATTTAATTTTTAATCCTAATGCAAAACTATCACTGTATAATAAGTAAGAAATCATGATGGTTTTAGATTAAATGTGTGTCTCCCCCTCCCCCCCCCCCCCTTGCAAGCTTCAAATTGTCACAAGTGGATGAAAATGATACCTGTAGCATCACACAGTCACCACGTCACTGAGGGCAATGTTCTAGGCAGTCAACTAAATTCATAGGGATGATTGGGTGGTTTTGGACAGGATTGTTAAAGGTCCAGGAATTGTAAATAAATTCAATTCTGATCCAGGAGAGAAAATCAGCAAGCGCAAATGGGTTCTGGACCGTAAAGAACCCTTTTTATATGTTAAGTATTTCAATTCGGCCCAGGAACCTTTTTACCAGATCAATTTAAATATGGTCCAGGAACCTTTTTCAATTGAACAAAGGCAACTTGCATCAAATTGTACGAGAAAAAGGGTTCCCGTCCTGTTACAGAACCAAATAGAACCCATTAGAATGTATGGATTTCTGGATCCTTAATAATCCCAGGGTTGTTAATTTCCAGGAATTTTAAATAAATTCAATTCCCATCCGGAAGGGAAAATCAGCAAGTGTAAATGGCTCTTAGACTGTAAAGAACCTTTTCATGTATAAAGTATTTCAATTCGATCCAAGAATCTTTTTTCAGGATGAATTTAAATATGGTCCATGAACCCTTTTTGCAGATGAATTTAAATACAGTCCAGGAACCTTTTTTCCGGCTCAATTTAAATTTCGGTCCAGGAACCTTTTTTCAGTGAAACAATACGCAACTTGGACAGAATTTAAATTTATTTTTTTAAAAAAAAAGTTCCAGTCCTGCAGCGGAACCCACCCACTAGAATTTATGGGTTCATAGACCTTTAACAACCCTGGTTTGGGGAGAGGTTTGTGTAGGGTGACCAGATCCTTACCAGCAAAAAACAGTACACACACATACCATGACAAATTCATCAAAAAAGGAAAGACATGAAGGACAAAAGTTTAAAAAATAATTATTCTATTATTTGATGAATCCCCAAAGTATATGAGTGGCATAAAACAAAAATGAAAACTAAAGGTATTTAAAATTTGACATATTAAACAAACTACAGTTGTGAGCAAAATTTTGTTGAGAACATGTCACTTACACTTTAAGTCTTTAAAACAATTCCAATAACTTCAAATTAACAAATATTTCATAATCAAATGTACCAATATTTAAGTATCATCCTTAATGGTTCTGTAATTTTGCTTCGAGTGAATAGCATGTAATAACTTTGTATTTTCCATAACCATATCATGGAATTCACTACAGGTACAACTGAAATTATATTTAGTAATTATTAGGTGTTTCAGAGTTTCCGTTTTCAATTGAGATTTCTCAGCAGTCCACCTGTTATTCATTAATGAGAAAACTCTCTCAGTGGGTGCATTTGTGGCTGGAAGGCACAAACTGAACTCTACAATATCAAATACCTGATAAAAGGAAATACATTTTTCCTGAAAATATTTGAATAGCTGAACCCATCTTAAATCTACTCTCATTTGAGCAGTGTTCCATGCTTTCAGTTTTTCAAGAGTAGCATAAGCTCTTATATTTGAAATTTCATCAAAGAGATAAGAATCATTAAGTTGCTTTCCTGACCATTTGTTGAAAAATTGTACGCTATTTTGCACCCTGTCCCATTCGATCATCGAATCCAGTTTTGCCCAATCCAACACAGTCATTTCAGAAAGGGAGAGGATCACTGCTTAATATATTCAATACAAGTTGAATAAAATGAACGCACATGTTCCTTAAAACTTGACATACAAGCAAACCCATTTTCCTCCAGACTTTTCAGTTTCGACTGCACTATGAGAGGCAAAAGAAGGCAGTTATATCTGTCAACTAATTTTTGTTTAAGTTCTGCAATCAATGCAGAACCTTCTATCATAGAAACATATTGACCCTTTAGAAAGTGAACAAAGTCATTAAAAAGTGCTGCATTGGAATGGATAAAATAAAGCCATATTTCAGATAGGAGGTCCTCAAAGAACATTTTAATGATTGTGGGACACTTGTCCTGTGATAGAAGGTATGATTTCAATGCTGTATGAGCTCTACGGCTGGCAACAAAGAGAGCCACGTAGTTTTGCTATAGGAAAGAAGCTTTGAGCACTCTATCTCCATGAAGTCACAAAATTCACGTAAAGCAAGTTCACGTACTGTACATATGTAAAAATACGAGTATATTTTGTGCACCACACTTTCTATGCAAATCGGTAAACAGTCCTCGCAGTTTGTACACAATTATTCACTATATGTGCAGAACAACCTACACCTACAATTGGTTTATTTAAGCATTCCTGAACAATACTGTAAACATTTTTTTTTACCTTTTCTTGCTGCTCCTCCAAAGTTGCATTTGCTGTTGTCAGCACATAATCCAACAACTTTAGTTTCAATGTTGTATTCATTTAATGTATTCAGGATATACGAAGACACAATATCGTACGTTTCACCACACTGATCTTGAAAATCCAGAACTTTAATGTGCACTCCGCTCAAAGGAAGGAAGTAGCGCACCAACAATGGAAACAATTTCGTAGCTTTATGGTTCGACGAATCTGTGTAAACTGTAATGTAATTTACCTGGTCCAACTCTTTTTGAAGCTCTGCAAACGCATAGGGGCTTATCACATTTGTCACGATCGCTTCACATTTTGTTCTTGCACAAGCATATTGTGGTTCGAAGCACTTCTTAACAAGTTTCGAACTACAGTCTGTAGAACGAAAGGATTGATCATGTTGCACTGTATGAAATGCAGAACATGCTTCTACTGCTGCCAATTTTTTATTCTTTAGGCCCAAAATTCTTGTTTCGAAAAAATATAGAAAGAGTAGCACTAGATGCACTAGCAGCGTCGGCAGATTTGTGTTTTGCCGTTTGCAGATGTCGTGTTATTTCAGACCTTCCACTGTTTGCAATTGAAAACTCACCTGAACATTTTTCACAGTGAATATCACTATCGCTTTTGCCTCTCTTAAGAAATGGATAAAGAGATTTCAGTTCTGAATTAAATGCACATTTCCTCCTAGGAGGCATCTTCACCCGACAGTGTTGAATTACGAGACGTGCACTTCAGAAACGAGACTTCCACTCTACGCACCCCGTAACAACTGGACAGATCGGCACCACCCTCTTGTTCGCAACTGTTTACAACCTGCTCTCTGCCGTGGTAACTACGCATTGTTCTAACCGGATGTTATTTCTCTCCAGCCCGACCACAACAGAAAAGTATGTACTGCATAAATTATTGACATGGAAAAAACAAAAGAAAATATAAATAGAAAATAAATATTTGGACTTCGGAGACCGGAGTAGAAATCAGGACATTTCGCAGGACATATGTGAAAGAAAGGACATATCTTAATTTTATACATGGCTTCGCATTCTGCAGGACAGCCCATCAAAAAAAAGGACTGTACTGCGAAAATCAGTACGGATGGTCACCCTAGGTTTGTGAGGTGTTAATTAGGGCTAAGCCAATACAGCTTTGAACTGATACCCATGCAGATTCTGACCAATAGCAATACCCATTCTTGAGAACTGTAGCAATTAAAAGTTGTTTAAAATACTAATTAATGTTAGTGGGTGTATATTCTTCTCCAATTTACCAAAACTTCACTTAAAAATATTCAAGTATTACATCAGAATATTAAAATATCTCTTATGTAATTAAAAAATACACACCAAATTTGGGGAAAATAAATGGAACTTTCGAATTTTGCATAATATCTAGGATAATTAGACTCCATGAAAATGTGTCTTTGCATTTTTGTAATATCCAGGACAATTAGGCACTGTGCATTTTTGTAGACACCATGAAAGGCCAATATGGCAATAAAGTATAAGTAAATCCAACCAATACTTTCCGATACTGATACATCAACAACAACATTGCATCAGCCCTAGTATTAATGTTATACAATGGTAATTACAACTTGTCACATGTTAGGAGTCCATCAAGAAACGGATCCTTCTGCTAAGATATCAAGAAAAAATAGAGCTTCTGAGCAAGTGTCAACTCACGCAGGTTCTAGTATTTCAATGTACATGTTTTTCACAGTTGGTGGAAGTAGAAGCAACTTAATTCTGCATTGACTTGAAATTTCCTCATGTTTGGCTCTTGACCATCTCAACAACCTGTATACATCATGGGTCATGTTTTATGTGCAGTCTTGAATGTGCCACTCAGATTTTATTACATACACAATTAAATGGTTTGGAAGAAAAACTGTGTTTCACGGACAATCGGAAACAACAAGCAGCAGCGAGAGCAGTGTTCCTAACAAAAACATATGAGAGAGGTTACATGAAGAAACATTCCCCCTAGAAATTGAATGCCAGCTGAATGGCAAATTTCTTACATGTAATTTAATTTCATTATCAACATACATCATTCTGTTTAATTAAATGTGCATATGTGACAACTTTGCTTCTGTCACTTATAAAGTTTCAGCAGGTTGGTCACCCTTGCAACAAACGTTAGAGCCTTGTCATCAATAGATTTCAAACTTCCTACACAAGTTGCACCTGCCTCGCCCGGCCTCACCAGAGAATGCTCGCAGATACAGATTATATGCTTGTAAAGCGCATGCGTGTGGGAGTGCGGTGCCCTGCTAGATTTCTCTCGCTGTAAAAGTCAAGTTTCATACAGTGGTCTGCAAACTTTACAACTATCACGGAAGGACAAACTACAAAACCAACTAACAAATAATCTGTAAGCAATGAAATGCTTGCAATTCAGACAATGTAAAAGCTATATATAGATGTTAATGTAATGTTTGTTCACTTGTGGATATACATGGCAGTGCACCGTCCATTTCATACTTATGAGCAGCTGCCTCTGAGTACAGGTATGCTAAATTTTAAAAATGCACTGTTGTAAAGACCTCTAATATATTTCTTGTCACTCCAGTGGTGTTCCTCTCCAATACTGAGGTTCAAACATGGCATGTTAGTGCTCCACAGGTGCCCATGTTTCACCACATTCCTCTGAATGTACACATAATTCCACCAGAAATAAAATGTACCAGTTACCTTTAATTGGATCCAGTTTCAGCCAAACATTAATTCTGTCAAGTTTGACTTATGGACATTCTGGCGATATGGTGGTCAGTCACATAACATCATGAAAATAGTCAGTGTGCTGGTAGTTTGATGTGAAGAATGTACTGAAATAGCCGATGAAATGTTGCTCTCGGAAAACCCCTTATTAGGGTGGAGTGAAAATGGGCTAAAAAATTTTTTTTTGAATTTCAATTAGCTAGATATGTCAAAAGGTGCCAATAGATCAATAGAACACTGTGTAAAAATTTCAAGACTTTTGAACAATATTTTGATCGCCCTTCGCAACCTTTGATTTTGCTATACTAAGCAACATTACAACGATATAACGATATAGTCAGTCAATAGTGACTATTAGTCAGTTTAGTCACCTTAAAACTCAGTTAATGCAATCAAATGCCACAAACAGTTACAAGGTGAAGTGAGAGAAGTCACGTTTCGACTAAAACGTTGGCATTAGCTGTTGAGAAGCGATGCATGCACGGATGAAGCCATCTCGCGATTTCTGTCCACAAATAGCTTTCGCCGCCTCAGTCATCATCTTCACGTGTCTTTCCACAGCCTGTGTGTGGTTGGCGAATTTTGAGAAGGTGAAAGTTGGAGTCACCTCCGTCGTGATGAGATCCCTGAGCTCAGTGTCCGTCATTGCCTTGATTACGGGAGGCTCAGAGATAGGGCAGATGGCCCAGTCGATCACGTCGAAGTATTCCACAGCGTCGAAATTGGGTTTTGCGGGAACCTTGAACCTCCGTATTTGTCCACTGGGGTCTGCTGCAGCTCTGGCCTTCATCACTCGTGTCCAGGCCAATTCACATATGTGTGGTCGATGGTCCGTCATCATAGCCAGGAGCAGATTCTCCGGGTGAGGGAAGTATGCTATCCGATGAATGATGGGGTCAACCATCTTCTTGCGCTTAGGGCTGAGGTATCGTCACTTGACGAGCATCTGGTGAAGGTGCCTAGCTCCATCTTTGCATGACCAGTGGGCTTTTACGGCGAACCACGTTGGAGCATATACGCGAATGATGAACGTCACCAGCTTTTTCAGATTCTCTGACGGTTCCATGTCGCTTACATATAATCGGAGGATTCGATTGACTGTCGTTATCCATCGTGAGTGATTCAGGCAACCTGGGTTTCGCATTGCCAGATTGACGCTACATTCACTTTTGCCGATGCTATTGCACGTTTCCAGTAGATAGCGCTGATCTGTGCTCAACTCCTTCGGGTCAACATTGGACAGTTGCTCGATCAGCTGCACTGGTGCAAATGAGGAGACAGGCTGTTCGCTACACGTCACTAGCTGCTTTCCAATATCTCCACAGAATCCGTGCGGGCCTGTAGTCGTGCCATCGAATGCCTGGAATAGATGGCGCAGGGGCAGCTCATTGGCATGGAGCAGACATACCAGCCACTGCAGAGGACGCTCGAAAGTTTCTTCCAGTCGGCAGATAACGCCCGCTGTGTGTCTTGTGTTCACATTTGTGCCGTCACACCCTACAACTTTAATGTTCTCTGTCTGCGCATTCCTCTCTTTGAAACTAGCGACTATTGACTCAGCTACGTCTTTGCTGGAGCCTGATGGCGGAGTCGTGTGGCTGAAGTACGAAGAACCCGGCTCTGTGATGATGCTTATGTGTTCTTCCGTGAGGGTTTTTCTGTGTTACTTGTTGTCGTCGCCGAGAACTTGTGTCAAAGTTTGATCCTTGTGGCCATCAAAGAATACTCCCTCTATGCCAGTGTGTGTGTGGTCAAACTGGTCATCATTCTGCTGGAGTTCCTTACGAGTTTTTCTGCGTCCTCGGCGGATCTTGCTTCGATCGATTACTTTAGATCGGTCGATTGGCGACACAAGACCAAGATCATGCAGAACTGATGTTACTAATACAGCAGACGATCCATCCGAGACTCGGATCCGATCGCAAGCTTTAGGGAGTGAAGGTAGAGAGATTGTCATTTTCTTACATTGGCGATTCTGCTTTGGCTTAGTCTTGACTGATTCTGTATCTGGAATGTACTCATCGCCAGTGGACATTTACTCTCAACGGTCCTCTGCTTCTTCATTCGTTCGAGATTGGCTTCCTCTCTTTCAGCTTTCTTCTTCAATTTTGACGTCTCCTCTTGATCTATACTGCTGATTATCATTTTTTTTTGGTCCTCTCTGGTCTTCAAGGAAATTGCGTTCCTTTGCGGTAACTTTGAATTCTTTCGTGCATTTGCAGTTGGAAACCATGTCGAAGCACTTGCATTTGCTGAGAAACAGACTGTTACCTCTGTCGCGAAAGTCCGAGAGTCTCCGTTGGTAGTTGGGTTGATCCTTTTTCCCTTTGTAGACCTTTAGGATTATGTTGTATTTGTCATGGAACGATCTGAGTTTTTCAATCGCTTGTGCGTGAGTTACTGTTGGAAGTGAGGCCCTTTCCCAGATCTCTTCGACTTCATAGCACAGTTTGTGAGATATGTCCAAAAATGATGGGTATTTTCCATTGTTCGTCTTCAGGTCGTGTCGCACTTGAATATATTTCTTCATGAGATCAGTGTAGGTCGGCAGAGTATTGGTCGGTAGGTTTCATGGAGCGCCAAATATATCTTGTAACTGCCATCTCTCTGAAAATGGAAGTTCTGGGGATGGGGATATCCTGAGGATAACATGATGTCCCCAGGATATCCCAAGGACATCCTGGGGATAACGTGTGTTATATAGGTAAGCTATAGGGCAAATGGCACATTTTCCATATTATCACCAGGATGTCCTTGGGATATCCTGGGGACATTATGTTATCCTCAGGATATCCCCATACAATGTATAGCTTGCTTGATTTGGTGTTTTAAGTCCACTTTATGCACAGTAAGGCTAATTGGGACTGGACCTACAGTTTAAAGTGGGATCCAAACCACTATGTGCCTCCACCAGGAATCGAACCCGGGACCCCTTGATTACAAGGCGACGACGTTACCACTGCGCCATCGAGAGGCCCTCATACAATGTATAGGTAAGCTTAAGATGCCTAAAACCTTTTTAATAAGTAGCTTGCTTAGATTCGCTACTTAATAAGCCATGCTGAAATCAAACTGAATCAGGCTACAAAGTCATAAAAAGGATTAAAATGCCAATTATTTCAATAAGGTGAAGGGCGATCAAAGAGTTGACAGAAAATAATATGATTTTGCATGATTCTTACTATGGACAAATGGCACATTTTCCCTAGTCTAGCTTATAAAAATGAAAATAAAAGTTTTATCACTCCACCCTACCCCTTATTGAAAATAAATATTTGTGAAGGTGAACAGAGTGCCTTAATGAGAATTTGGACAATTTTCATCTTGGCGTATTTTTATTAACAAAACATTATAATTAGTGCTTTGCAATTTTCCTGTAATTTCAAGCCACAACTTCCACTTGTGATGGTTCTTAATTGATGCGTGTCTAGTGGTTTACATTTGTAGAACAAGTCGATAAACTTTTGTGGTCCACTATTCACACACAAACAATGCAAGAAATCAAGTATGAAGAGCACATGGTATGAAATATCTGGTGGCAGCTTAGTGGTCAAGGTCTTTAAGTGGTCACCCTTTGATTTTGCCAGAGTTCCCAGTATGGACACAGCTGTTCTTTTTGAGTGTGCCTTCATCAATTTCAGCATTCATCCTATCCTGATCATCTCGATTAGCCAAAAGCAATGCAAACTGATGATTTGGTTTATTTTACTTCACTTTTCTGTCACTTTTGGCTAATCGCGAAGATGAGAATGAGTGATGATATGATGAAAGGAGTCACAAAACTCCCATGCCTGTCCATTCCGGGATTCGAACCCAGGACTCCTGGCCAAAAATACATATTAAAATATTAGTATTTAAACTTTTGGTGAATTTGACAAAAAAGAACGAAGTTCCACTCAATGAGAGTAAACATGGCTGTGCATGGCTGAGTAGCTATGTACCAAGAGCAGCCCACACTTATTTACATAGTGTTGTTTGTTCTGCAAAGTACTACAGAATAAAAGTTCAGTTAAACCGAATACGACAACTTTCACAAGTCAATTCCGTACAACTGACTATTGCTTTATCCTTGTCCATTCTGTGTTTGACTGTGGAATGCTTGCAGATCGGCAACCAGAAAAAACTGATAGTATTTTTGCACAAACTTTTATGCCACTTTACTTGCACACAACTGTGAATGTTAGGATTGCAAACGTTACATTTTAACATGACCATTCTACTGTAAAAATAATTTTCTCAAGGAACACTTATTACGTTTTTTTATTATTTCATTAATTTTTGGTATACTAACTAACTTTGGCTTCCTAATCACAAATCTGTTGTTAAAAAGCAGGGGTCACGTGAAAAAATTGTACACTTCTGTATATATAGGGTGGCTCAATAAGTCACTTAACACCCCCAGCACAAGGCCACTGCGGCATGGAACGTGAAAATGGCGATGACCAATCGTTGCCTGGCCAAGGGGGAACCACATTGACGTCACCCGCATGGTCGGCAGCCATCTTGAATTCAACTTCAGAAATTTAAATGGGAAGGGGGTCGTGCGACATATCAAAATGGGCTAGAATTTCACCAGGAAAACAACTGTGACATTTGTTTTCACCTAACTTTAATTGTTGCAGAGTTAACAATACCACAAAGTTATAACACATGCTCAATATGACGTCTCTCTTGCGCAACACACACGTGTAATCGTCTCTCCCATGACCTTACCACATTCTGAAGAACCTCAGGAGTTATTGAGGTACAGGCATATCCACAATGTGTGTGCGCAAGTGGGCCAGATCCCTGATTTTCGTAGCATACACCATGGCTTTCAGGTGTCCTCAGAGGTAAAAGTCCAATGGTGTCAGGTTAGGTGAGCGTGCAGGCCATTCCACAGTCCCTCGGCGACCAATCCAGTGGTGAGGGAATTGTTGATCCAGGTACTGACGGCCTATCATCCCATAGTGCGGTGGAGCACCATCTTGCTGGAACCATTCAGGATAGCTCCCATCCTCGGACAGTAAGGATGGTAAGATATGCTCCTGTAGCAGAAGCAAGTAGCCCTCTGCATTTAAGTTACCCTCAATGAAAAATGGACCAACAAGTCGGGAACCCCAAGTACCACACCACGCCATTAGCTTCCCGCCTCCCGTCACCTTGCTGGGATCTGTCCAATGTGGATTTTCGGGTGACCAGTAACGCAGATTTTGCTTATTCACCTCTCCCGACACATAAAAATTAGCCTCATCACTGAACAGAATCTTGCTACCGGCGGCAGGGTCACGTTGCAGTTGTGCTATAGCCCACTCACAAAACTGCAAACGCCTGTCTGGATCGTCCTTACTAAGGTGCTGCTGCAGCTGTATCTTATACGGATGCCAGTGGTGGTCACGTACAATCCTTTGAATTGAACACCTGCTGACACCGCTTTCCAGCGCCAGTCTCCGTGTGCTACGGGTTGGGGACTTTGCAAATGATGCCAACACCGCTACAGCAGTACCCTCATCCGTGGCTGTTTTCGGACGTCCATGTCGCGGCTTGTCATCCACAGATCCAGTATCTTGGAACTTTGCCAGCAACTGGCTGACGGCCACATGTGACACTGGTTGTCTTGCAGGATTGCGGTTATTGAAGTCTGCGGCAATATCACGCATACTTCTCTCCCCTGACATCAATATGATGGCAATCCGTTCCTCACGTGTTAGTGGCATTTTCGTTCAGATCAGTGAGAAAGGAAATATGCTACTCTTGACACGATCAATTCTTCTTCTTCTTCTTCTTCTTCTTCATGCCCCTCACCGCTTGTATGGTAGCAGTCTTGGGCAACGGTCTGAAAACATTGAGGGCTGGAAATTCGCGCACTAGTATAAACAGCACAATATTTTGTTCCACTTCACTTCACTGTCACTATAACACTGCAATGATGAGGCATGATATCAAAAGCGAAGTTCACACTGTCGAGCAAATCCATAGAGAATCCACATAATAGAGGGGGAAGGTGATGAAAGTAAAGAGGGCAAGGAGAGAGGAAATGGAACCTTTTTTCGAAGGAGTCTGTGAAAGAGTGCCTGACGTTGTGTATTCCATAGCGGGCATTGAAAAAATAAATGGGTGGGGGTTTGTTTATGTTCTCCACAGGTACAATTGGGAGAGGGAGTTTGGTGAATTCTTGCCAGATGATCGTTTGTGGTCACGTGTCCCGTTCTAAGGCGTAGGATACAAGTGATCACTTCACGAGGCATTTTTAGGTGATGAAACCAGGGTCGAATAAGGAGTTTATCGTTGAACCATTTATAAGTAGTGGTTTTTGCCACTGCGGCATGAGCCCAATTTTCCCACTGGGAATTAATTTTTTTTTTGACACGAGGTAAAAGATCAGTATAGGCAAGTCGGATAGGAGAGAGGGAAGGAACGTCCACAGCTGTTTTGGCATAAAGATCCACTAGGTCTTGATAAGGATTAAGATTGCTATGCGCTTTGACATAAGTGAACTGTACTCGTTGGTCGTTGTGGTGGAGGTGAAAGTACTCCTGTAAAATTAAGGTGGGAAAGAGTTGCAAACGATAAGCTGCCTTACCACAACGAGCGATCGTAAATAATACACTGAGGGCATCTGTGAGAATTAAAGTTTGCGTATAGTGTGCTTCACGAGCGTGGAGCAAAGCCTGATAAATGGCATAGCACTCTGCCGAGTAAATAGACGCTTCTGACGATAAGGAAAATTGACGTACAACATTGTATCGAGGGACATAAAAGGCACATCCAACGCGGTCGGCATCTTTGGAACCGTCTGTGTAAATAAAAGTGTAGTCGGGCCATAATTCACATCATCACTCTTTTAAACTTTCATGTAAAGACATAACACAATCGTAATTCCCATGCCAACCAATACTACAAGATATGTACATACCGGTAAGTCAATATCCGGACATTTTCAGTGATTGGTCTAACAATATAACAATAAATGCCACATAATCACATACTAACGATTATTTGAACAATAAACATTTAAGCAAAAAGGAAAGGACGTGTCACTCTCCCATGCGGAAATTGCCCTTAAATTTAAAGTTAGGTGAAAACAAATGTCACAGTTGTTTTCCTGGTGAAATTCTAGCCCATTTTGATGTTGCACGACCCCCTTCCCATTTAAATTTCTGAAGTTGAATTCAAGATGGCGGGCATCAAGATGGCTGCCGACCATGCAGGTGACGTCAATGTGGTTCCCCATTGGCCAGGCAACGATTGGTTATCGCCATTTTCACGTTCCATGCCGCAGTGGCCTTGTACTGGGGGTGTTAAGTGACTTATTGAGCCATAACTTTGTGGTATTGTTAACTCTGCAACAATTAAAGTAATGTGAAAACAAATGTCACAGTTGTTTTCCTGGTGAAATTCTAGCCCATTTTGATATGTCGCACGACCCCCTTCCCATTTAAATTTCTGAAGTTGAATTCAAGATGGCAAACATCAAGATGGCTGCCGACCATGCGGGTGACGTCAATGTGGTTCCCCCTTGGCCAGTCAACGATTGGTCATCGCCATTTTCACGTTCCATGCTGCAGTGGCGTTGTACTGGGGGTGTTAAATGACTTATTGAGCCACCCTGTAGTATATGTATGTTGCCACGAACCATGAACGGGTAGCCCCACAAACCATTCAAGGATAGCTCCACAAATCATTTCTGGTAAGGTTAGGTTAGGCAAGCCTAATTAAAATTTTGTTTGTAAAACAAAGCGATACAGCTTTAAAAAAAAAAAAAATCTGAACTTATATCGGCTTTTTTCCCTATTTCCAGACGTGACCCCCGCATTTTAACAACAGATTCCTGGGTAACTGTCTGATTTCGGGCTAACGCATTTCTTCAATTTTACAGAAGAAACTACGGTAAATATTTACTATAGCACAAACACATTTCCTCATTTTTACAGAAGAAACTGCCTATGGAAATGAGTTTCTATAGCATTGTATAAGTTCCTTAAGGATGAAAACTGGCCAAAAACGATTTTTTTAAACTATGTGTGCCTAACCTAACCGAACCTATCCTAAAACTACATGAATGGTTTGTGGGGCTATTGTGAATGGTGAGTGTGGCTATCTTTTTTTTTTGCTGTTTAGGGTATGCAGTGTTTCTAGTTTTAACCATTCAAGATAGCCACACTGACCATACACGATAGCCCCACAAACCATTCACGTAGCGTTAGGTTAGGCAAACGTAGTTAAACAAATAAATACATCTTTAAAAAAATCGTTTTGGTCAAGTTTTCATCCTTAAGGAACTTGTACAATGCTATAGAAACTCATTTCCGTAGGTAGTTTCTTCTGTAAAAATGAAGAAATGTGTTTGTGCTATAGTAAATATTTACCGAAACTACTTACGGAAAGAAGTTCTTGCGGCATTCTTAAAGTTCGTGGAGGTATTTTCTTTCATCATTGTACCGTGAATTCATGTATTTTTGAAGTATTCATGTATCTACGACACGGCTCGAAAAATTTTCTTCCAAGCTAGGTGTCAGCTCTGAATATCAGGTGCCAGAAAACCACCTACTAGCAATTGTGCATACTACGTATGTTTCAAAAGTTGCGCAATCCAAACTTTGAAAATATATATCATGAAAATTGTAAGAGATATTTACAGCGAGTTTTCTGCACTAAACTAATCCTGTAGGCTATCATTCGGGTCATACATTTATGTTAGCATTTATCTAAATAAAAGCAATTTCATTATTTTAAAAATCATCATTAATTTGCTGAAAACATCTGAGAACTGATTTTCAACAATAAATACCAACTCAAACAATTTGTGGGATCATTTGTTGGTGTTTGACTGGTTGTAAAACACTTGCTTTGTGAGGTACAGCAGAAGCAGGGCATTTTTATTAGAAAACCTCTTGCACATGAGTGCAAGTTTGAGTAGTAGCTAAAATAGCCTACTCTTCAGCAATGCACACGCACTGCTCCAATGAATATGCCATGCTGAATCAATTTTTTAAAAAAAGAGGCACAGTAGCAGCGAAAGTGACCCAGGGGCAGCCTAGGATTCTCTCAAGTCCAAATTTCGGCACAAAATCTTGATTTATGATTTTTGACGTAAATGTATAGCCAATACTTAGACACATGTTGCATGCAACTGTTGGCAATATTTCGACCTGCTAGTGTTGACATAAATGGAGATATGTCCCAAAATGGCACTCTTCACTCACCCCATAAAATCGCCAGTCGAAAATTCATCAAATGTTGCACATGACCAATTTTGGTCGCAAAAGACAGACTGACATGGCATCAGTCATCAAATGTCTAATTATGACCCTTTGATAATTGAAGACTAAAATTGGTAAATGCTGTAAGTGCCACAATAATTCAAACACCGTTTTCCACGTTAAACTGTGAAATGTGCCATGCTTTATAATGTGGTAAACGTGAAATGTGGCTCGTAGCCCTCTAAGTAGTTCAAAGGGCATGTAAAGAGGTCACTAGTGAGCACGTTCTTACGGGCTGATGTGCGGAACTATGCGATTTCCCAACACTTTCACTTTTGGCACTTACAACGTTTACCACTTTTAGTCCTCAATTTCTCACATATTTTTCTTACTCAGAAGTTCATTTCTGGAAAAATTTGAATGCTGCTGTTATTAATTTATATAATTTTCTGTACGGAGTGAACTGATAATTATAAGCATTGAAAAATATCTCAATAGATGAGGCCTTATAATGCAGAAAACCCGGTGTAAATATCTCTTACGGTTTTCATGATATACATTTCCAAAGTTTGGGTTGTGCAACTTTTGAAACACTCTGTATAAGATGCTGAGCACCACGGTATTCAAAACATCGATAAATTATTTGAGAAAGCAGGAAATGGGGTGTTGGGGAACAAAGGGTAAGAAATTGTTACGGACACTATGGACTGTTCACAACGTTGATAAAAAATAATAATTTGCTAACTTACGCTACAGCGCCTTGAATAACGTAGTGTGGAAAATGGCACGGTTCTGCGCTCTCTGGCTGGTTCCACTCGAAACTGATCCGCTAGAGGCGCTGGTGTTGGACCCGGTGCTTGGTATTAGTTTGCTTATAATGGAAGTAAATGGAGTTTTCGCTGCAACGTCTGATTCTTTTACATGAAGCATATCTATGACTGTGATAATTGCTATGATATTTGGTACAGTGGTCGCGAAGATATTAACAAACATTCTAGACAGTCGACCACGTCCTGTTATCATCATACTTTCATTAATAATACGGGAGAAAAAATATGCATGAAATGCTCTTGGCAACTAAATTTTTGTGTATGAATTAGGTTCATTATTATTACCATCATCATAATTTGTTTTAAAGATATACACACTGAAGCATTTGTATTTTTGATATTTACTGTCTCTTTTCTTCCGCTTTAAACTAATCGCTGCGATGATGATAATGATGATTCCTTGAAAAGACAAAACTTTCTTAGTGCCATCGACATGAGTGTAAGGAAACTTTCAAACCAATGGGACAAGCGACACGGGATGTTCACACTGTCACACTAGTGACACACACTTCCAGACTGAAAAATAGCATTCATTGCACATGAGGGTCCAAACAGCAAACGACAAGTTTGTATGGTGTATTCGCGTGCTACTTGTTACTTTGGTCGGAAAGCTCCTTAAAGGAAGGGTGCTCAGACCGAAGCGACGTGCTACAGGGGGAGTTCCCAACTAAGTGACAAGCGACATGGTGCCTTCAGTCTATTGGCAAGCGTTCGCTGCTAATTGTGCGAACAACAGATAGGTGACACGACAAACCGCACATTACAACAACAGATCTAGGCGACACGATAAGCCACACGTGTCGCTTGTACGTCGCTCAAACTGGGCCATTTCCTCAATAGCTTGCAACATGTTGCAGTGGTTTGTTGTTCGCGCATGCACGATGCAATGAGTGTCTTGCTTTAGGGAGATTGCGCACCAAAGCGACAAGCGGCACGTGACACTTATCACTTGAGGATTTCACCAACCGAACGCTGGCCTGTGCTTCCTGTCATGCCGCTACGATGTGAAATGTTGCTCTTGATTGGCTCCTTTCCAAGCAACATGTGTCACTTCGGTATGAAAGTTGCCTTGGACCGAATGACCTGTCGCTTTGGTGTGAAATCCTCTTATCGTTTGTCGCATGTCGCTTTGGGGTAAAATCTCCTTGAGGAAACTGTGCAGTCAGAGCTTGTGTCGCTACGGTTCGAAAGGCTGCATTGATTACGGACTGCTCGCTTCCAAGCGACACTTGTGGTTTGTCGCCTCGGTATGAAATATCTCTCAGGATACTACTTATATTCTAATAATATAGAAAAATAAAGCTCTAGTACACAATCCAACACCTGACGTCCGGAATCACTTCGCGATGTTCCTTCTTGTGTTATGCATGCTATTTATTTATTAATTTTATTTTACTTTTCTTTCCAAATTAACGTCATTTCGTGACTGCAAATCACTCCACAAATATAACTGTTTCCATCAATTCACTTACCACCTTTCTAGACAAACAAATCTACATAATATATTCCAAAAACTAACAAAGCTGCATTACTTTCATAAGAAAATTAGCACCGACATTGATCGCACAGCCATCTACGTTTCTCATCCATCTGGGGAACCAGTTTCTTGGGTCATTTTCCACACTACGTTATTCAAGGCGCTGTACTTACGCTGTACTGCAATTTGAACTTAGAATCATCAAAATTTCGTACATATTACCCAAAAGATCACAGTCGCCAGGCTGAATTGTTTAGTCACCATGGCAACTGGCGACCGGAATTTTTCAAGCCCTGTCTACGATGCACAATTGCCGTTGCTTTTATTTGCTTCCTCTAAGTGATGTAGCGTACATTTCATGACGTAACCCCCTGTCAGTGTTTCCAACCACACAGTGATTTTCTGATGTTGAATACCACTACAAACCCATTTTTATAACTCTCTTTGGTACTACTTTACTATAGGGGTGACACCTATAAATCATTTATTTCACACTTTTTTACATTGCTGACGTACTCTTCTGGAATGCAAAACATTTCTTTAGGTGAAATAATGGATTTCTAATGAAAATAATGCATATTTCTTACATTTACGAGTACTTACTGTTACTTGTTATTTCAATTCTGTAACACACATTATGATGATAGCATACTGGTTCATCACGCGTTGTGATAGTTTTTTGTCGATTTATGCAGTGTTGCAACCTTGTTCACCGGAAAATATCTACTTTCGTGCCCCGATTTGAAATTATGCTAATACCTCGGAAATCATTGACGTTTGCCTCACAAACCATTGATGTTAGCCCCACAAACCATTCACATTAGCCCCAAAAACCATTCACATTAGCCCCAAAAACCATTCACGTTAGCCCCACAAACCATTTTCCTTAAGGTTAGGTTAGGTTAAGTTAGATTAGGGAAGCATAGTTTAAAAAAAAAATACTCGACTCATCATGTTATAGTGAACATGGCAAGTTTGAAACACTGACTATGGGGTTTACGTCATCTAACAATCTAACACACGGAACATTGTGCTCTTGTGCAGAAAGCAAATGGCGGCAGCAGAAACAGCGTGTCGGACAGAGATTTTCGCAGAAAACAACATGCATTCGCATTAAAATGGATCAAAACTACATTCACGAACTTTCACAACGCTAAAGAAAATGATTTGCATAAGTACTTTCTCCTGTAAAAAGTAAGAAATCAGTCACCCCTATAGTTTAGTTACCCTATATTTGGTAACACTTTACTATACCAGAGACGGATTTCTTCAAATTTACAGGAGAAAGTACTTACACAAATCATTTTCTGTAGCGTTGTTGATGTTCGGGAATGTAGTTTTGATCCATTTTAATGAGAATGTATGTGGTTTTGTACGAAAATCTATTTCCAACGTGCTATTGCTGCTGCCGCCATTTGCTTTCTGAACGAGAGCACAATATGCTCCGTATTATCCGTATATGCTAAATTGAATGAAAGCAGTGCTAATGGAACCTAACCTAACAGGCCTAACCTAACCTAGTAGGCATACCTCGTCCCCGTGATGGTTCGTGAGGCTATTGTGAATTTTTGGGCTAATGTCAATGGTTTTTGGGGCTACCTGTGGATGGTTTGTAGGAAATAAGGAACAACAGTAAGTACTCGTTAATGTAAGAAATAGACATTATTTTCGTTAGAAATTCATTGTTTCACCTAAATAAATGTTCCGCAATGCAGAATAGTATGTCAGCAATGTAAAAAATTGCAAAATAAATCATTGATAGGTGTCTCTGGTATAGTAAAGTAGTACCCTATAATTACTTAACTTAACCTTACCATGAATGGTTTTTGGGGCTATGTGTGAATGGTTTGTGGGGCATTTTCGGTTAAGAAGGTTGGAAACACTGAATTCCACAACGCTACTCAAGATGTGCCTGCCATATTGTGTGTTACGGAAGCAGAAAAAGAACAATAATTACTGTCAATTTCAAAAAATGAAATTATTTTCGCGAAAAAAGCAAAATCCCACCTTAAAGAAATGTAGGTTTTGCAATGCACAATACGTAAGTACGAATGTTAAAAATGACGAAATAAACGAGTGAGGTGTGTTACCCCGAGATCAGACTGGTAATGATTCGTGATTAGAAGGCCAAATGTAGTTAGTATACCAAAAATTAACGAAATTGGAGAAATTCTCTGTATTTTTAATTCGCTCCATTATTACTTATAATTTCTACTATTAATACTTTTTCAAAAACAATAAACATTCTTGATAACATCTTCTCACCTTTATCAGTGGTAAACTTTCGAACTTGTCAGAAACAACTACAACCTTAAAATGGGTTTCCGAATCCTTTGGAACACTATGCATATAGGATTCATTTTTTATTTCCAAGTATGTTGTTTCAAATTTACTTGTTAACTTCTGCCGTATCTGCCGTTCTACAGGTTGCATAGCGTTTAAGTGGACTGATAATGTTTTGGTACATCCACGATTCCCTAGTACAAAACACACAAAGTTTCTAGTGTGAGAGAAATTATTTACGCGACACTTAAACATCAATAACGTTTCTTCTCTGAATGCGGCGTTCTATGTTCCAAAATTCGTACACTACATATATATTCCCTTGCACTAGTTCAAGGACCAAAAACAAACCACAGATTATATATTATCGCATAGAAGATAGACAGGAAAAGGCACAGAAAATAATCTGTGTTTCTCTTCGGTGAAAGGAATAGATACTGTGCTCAGTTTAACAGCCGAAGAAGTCCTTAAATAGAAAGGAAAGAATATGAAGAAAGAATCAGTTGACAATTATACATTTGAAAAATATCTTGTTACAAAATTATGTTATATAATTGAGGAAATTATAGGTACTTTATGAATTATGCGTGATTGATACAGCAGCATCTGTTGGTCATTCAGCGATCTGACGAAGATAAAGAGATTTGTTTTACATTGTCTGTGGTGGAACTATGTACATCCCGAAAGGGGGGCCACGGTCCCCCTGGAAAACGAATATCCATCAAAAAATTGTGTATTTCACACATGTTTCCAATCAAAATGATTTATGTTAATTATTATAAATTCGTTAAAGGAACAAAACAATTTCAGACTGAAATAGTGTTTTTTTGAGGGAACATCACCATTAAGAGGGAAAATATGCTTCCTTTGCCCCCTGGAAGAAAATTACCTTCCTTGCCCCTTCCTGGGGGAAAAAATCCCGCGGACATCCATGTGTGAAACAGAAAAAAAATATATTTGTGTTTCTAAAGTACCTTTACAATTGCAAGAGGAGGAGCAGGGAGAAAACACATATTTAGGAGTATAATAAATGGGGCAATAAAGTGTGGATTTTACCTATTTCGTTATTGATTTTTCGACATGAAAATTATATTTATTATTTTTTTCTTTTGGTGATATATGCATAGAGTGTCTAGTGGCGGATTCAGAAGTTACAGTTGCAAGGAGCGAATTTTAGTCGGGTATCTCAGTAAACCTCATCGTTACTGGCGTACACAGAGGAAGGGCTGAATGGGGCTGCAGACCGCTCTGAAATGTTGAAAAAGATCAAAATGTTCAAATAAAAGGAGTGCGGAAATCGAATAAAACTAAGATATACCGTATTGCACGGGCGTATTTAAGGGCAAAGGGGTTCAACGGGTCTCCCCCATTGGTTCAGTAAATTGATCCAGATTACCTGTTTTATCCCGCATCGTCTTGTTCGAAAAGTATATTCTTCACACTTAATTATTCTTCTAAATTAGAGGCGTGCAGGACGAGATACGGACGGGCACCCAGGATGGGGAATGTCCAGCCCGTAGCCAGGCACGGGCTCATCCCCCCCCCCCTGGCACTGTCGTCAGACCTCTTGACATTAGGTAAAACTATTTCATATAATTTGCTTGCACTGAAGAGTGAAAATATAGACAGCAGATACCCGTTCCGAAAGTCGCACGAGTTTAACGCGTTAAACGAGTTATGGTAACTGGCTGTACCATAAGTGCTTCCGTGCGTTTCGTGAGGTTCATTATGCTGTCCGTGCGTCTCGTGAAAGAACGAGATTCACCAAACGCACGGACCATGAGGCTGGTTTGTTCAGTGAGAATCGTCTGCTGCTTGCAGATCTCGCGCGTGCATGATGACTTCAAACTTCACTAGTTCGGAAAATGCATTATAATTGTAACAGAGAGCGGTATGAAGCAACTTGCGCTAGATGAGTGTGCCATAACTGTTCTTACAATGTGGTTAAAATGAGTAATAGTGTTCACAGCAGAGTTTATTTCTGCCAGAAGGACATGCCTTCCGCTGAACGCCATGCGGAAAATTTGTATAAACAAAACGCTGCGCCTGCGCTTCCGTCTAGAGCGTCCCATAAGTCTGTAAAATACCTGGTTTCAGTTCACGAGGCCAGTTACTTTCGTTCGATTCGTTCGTTTCGTTAAGACTTTCGGAACTTGCTCATAACTTGGTGAAGGATAAATTCACAGAATATGAAAAGTATTACATTTGTTCCAGGATGCGAAATCAGAAGACTGGTGGGGGGGAAGAAAATCTTATCTACATCCCTATATATATATAATGCATATATCAGATATGTGTAAAGTAGCAAATTAATTCTTTACTAACTGGTTAAAGATGTCAATAAATTACGAAATAGTTTTGTTGTGTAGTAGCTTTTGTTTAGTTTTTGTATTAATACAAAACTGTTATAATTTATAATTATGTATGTCTTTTATTGCACGCATATTGCTATTGGTGTAGACAGAGTAATAATCTCTTGAAAAAGAGAGAAAGCATTCTGCACTCACTATTATGTGTTTTTCATATTATCCTTAGTAAAATACATAAGAAGTAATACTAATTGCTTATATTTTGTTGTTACAAGAAAAACTCTTCCCCCCGGGAAATTTTTGGTGGGGGGATTTTTGAGGTCAAGATTGTTGATGGGGGAAATCCCCCCTGCCCCCCCCCCCACCAGGATTTCGCACCCTGATTTGTTCATCTTGTTTATAGGCCGAAATATAAGTAGAGGCAAGTATTCAGAAGATTCTATAGACTTGAGAAAGTTCTTTCTTCCATAGACTTGAGAAAGTTCTTTCTTTCATAGGGGAGCTTCTTTATCTGTACCATCGCTGCCCCTGTTGCCTCCCGCTTAGACAGAAATCTGTAACTTTGATGTCATCATCAACATTCCTTCCACATCTTCGTCAAAGATCAACAGCTCCCAAGTTTTGGGGACGAAGGAGAGTTTCATTGCCTCAGTTCGGAATGGAATGTGTAGTATGGAATGTGTAGTATGGAGTGTGTAGTAAGGGATGATGTAATTAGCAGTGAATAAACACTTCAAAAGATGTTTTAGAAAATATAGAAAAAATGTAATATTTGCATTTGAAAATTTTGTATTAACATAATGACCCCCCACCACACACACAAATAATTTACCTTCATTTAATACTGTAAAATTGAAAAATGGACGTGATTTAGAAAGCCCCCCTGATAACCCTTGAGCTCCCCCTGGAGATCAATTCTAGCTAAGGGGCTGGGAATGTCTACAATTTCACGAGAATTTCGAGAATTTCTCTGAACGAAAAATGCTTAGAAAATTCCAGACATTTCGCCAATTCAATTGCAGTTTACCACTTTAATAATAATAATAAAAATAATAATAATAATAATAATAATAATAATATGACTGAGTAGCTCCAGCCCCATGCGCCGCTGTATAGCAGTGTTCGGAAAGTTACTTTTAAAAAGGTAACTAGTTACAGTTACTTGCTTAAAAAAAGTAACAGTTACAGTTACTCGTTTTAAAAAGTAACTCAGTTCCAGTTACATGTACTTCAAAAGTAACTGTAAGTTACTTTTACAGTTACTTTCCGCTGAAAATTTTCTTGCAACCAAATTACACAAATCGATCATTAATTGTAATAAAATATTTTGTGAAGACTAACATGTCTTTTACTTATGTTACTAGTACATAATATAAGTCTTTGTATATTTATATTTATTACAAAATAAAGTGCTCTCCTGTGCTTTGCGCGACGCCATGATGACGTATAGGGGGTGTGAAGTTAGAGTTGCACACTTTTTTGATCATGGTCGAAGGTGGGGTGATGTGATCAGCACACCACGTCCCTGGCATCCTTTACCCCCTCCAGAATTTCCTCCAGGTACCCACTTTATACGATGCTGGGTGGGCGCTGGAGCCGCTTCAACATATGGAAAAACCTCGATTCTCCCCCACCAAGGATTGAACTCGGGGTCTCTCGCATGGTAGTCAGGCACCCAAACGAGTTCTTTTTATATATATATATATATATATATATATATATATATTAACGAATACCTTATGCCGTAGTATCACCCGTTATTCACATCTCAATCTTTACGTATGTCAATTTTCTGTATTCTTATTGGAACAAACACAAACATCCATGTCCGAAACGAACTAGAATCCGGGACTACTGACATATAGTGCGTTGTGCTAACCACTCCGCCACGGAGGTTGACCTGAGCTACTGCGACTTGAACCTTTGTATTTATTATCATTGTTGTTCTTAAGGAATGTCCATTGGAGTTGGGGAGGGATTCTACAAATTGTATAGGAAGATATATATATATATATCACTCACGTAGAATATATTCTAAGAAGGGAGGTCTGTTTCGCATAAAGCGCGTGTCAGAGAGAAATGCATTTGTTGTATAATTTCAAGTGTTTATGAACCAGAAAATGATAAAAATTATAATGTAGTAGCCTATAGCCTAATTGTGCGTTATCAATGAAGGTAAAAATGGCATTTTAAACTTACCCCTTCAGTTCTCTCTGAGAGGATTACATAAACAAGCAAGAATGATGGCTACTTCCTGATTCGTTAGTTTGCCACTTGAGTGTTGCAATTCGCTGTTGTATCAATAATAATGGTGAGATCTGTCGTATCTGTTATTTCAAGAAAATTGATTCTCATTTAAATCTTAAACGAATGGCACTTAACCAAAATATATTACTTTTTTTCAAAATGTCCAGAAATTCTGAATAATCGTAAATAAGTGAATTCTAACTGGAAATATTTTCACTTTCATTTTAAAATTATCAGGAACTGAGTTGAATGAAGTCACGTGGAAACAATTGGATTGTTTTCCATTCATATGCGCAATTGCTAGCTCTCGTCTTCTTCAGTTTCGTTCATACTACCAGTATCGTGGAATTATTTCGTAAAAACATTGAAATATTGCAGTACGTCCCTTTTCAGTTTAATCCAATATTATAGCAAAGGAAGAAGCTATCGGATGCTGCTTACAGAAGGGGGAAGTTATAAGTAACTGTAGAAGTAACTGTTAAAACGTTACTTCTATCGTAAAAAGTAACTCAGTTACAGTTACTCACTTTTAAAAGTAACTAGTTACAGTTACATTTTCTCAAAAAGTAACCGTTAGTTGTAACTGAGTTACTTGTAATTAGTTACTTCCAAACACTGCTGTCTAGACAATAGCGAATTCAATCTATTGCGTGCAGACCGTAGCGAACATCCTAGCATGAATTTTTAACATCCGATTTTAAACAATTTAGAATAATACATTGTTGACGCGTAATAATGCTTGCGAGTCAACCGTTTCCATAGAATTTGTGTACAAAATAACCGTACAAGACAAAGTCTAATACCTGTGACTTAATAACAGATTGGTTGTAACTCGTTGAAGCAATTTTAACGAAGACAATATGTTATCAGCTAAAGAAAGGAAGGTACGTAATTTTCAGTTTCACTGGCAATAGATTTTTAGTAATCGGTGGAATTATTTCTTTATTTTAAATAATCCACAAGTCTATTACTATCAGAATATTATCAATCTTTGTTGTCTGCTGTTGTGAAGCGTCAAATTAACAGTTTCTGAAACAGGAAAATGTACGCACACACATAAGGTGACCAGATATTTGTTGACCAAAAAGAGTATAGTCTATAGGTTGAAGGTGCGCATGCACAAAACATAAAAAGAAAACGAAAATAAGGGTGGCTATTTGTTATTGCTTCTATTATAACCCCTATAAAATAGGCCTACACTCTACAGATTCAAATTACTTATGGGTCTAATGTAATTAGCTAATTACAAATACTTACTCACCAATGGCACCATCGTTCATACTTCTGGGATGATTTTGCTTTCTTGAGTATGTTTAAATCGTACTTTATTGCCAGTCCAAACTCTTCACAGGTCATGTCCACATTGAATTTCACTTTCATTACTTGTTCGAGTGTTGACACCAGGAGTGTACTTTTTCCTCTCGCCAATAAGTTTTAATAACACACAATCAATATTTGTACCAGGCAAAGAAAACAAGAATTTTATAAGAGGCACCATCAATTTTAAAATTGACCCAGCCTGTACTAAATCTTTGTACACTGACCTCCACTTACCAATCATTGTTTCTTTTCTTTCTGTGGATTTTAACGCATTTTTACGCGTAAAATAATGAATGAAATTAAATTGCAAGGAAAAGAGTATATTTGGGGATTTTTGCAAATTGAAAAGAGTATAGAGTATATGAACCTCTAAAAGAGTATAATACTCTTAAAAAGAGTATGTCTGGTCACCCTACACACACATACACATTGATTAATTTGGTTTATTTTACTTCACTTTTCTGCCACTTTTGGCGCATCAGGGCCGGATTTACCTCTTTGCCGCCCCCCATACCGTTTATCAAGATTTTAAAAAAATCATTATTTTCTGTATTACTAACAATTCAATACCTAGCCTTGGTAAAAAGAGGTAAGTTACCTTCTTAGGTTTAATTTTAGCCTTCATTTTTGGTATCTTCATGTGTCAATGCGGAAAACAGTGAGAAATAGTGTTGGGGTCAGGTGACTCCGGCCAATTTCTAACATGCCTTTTAAAGAGACTCTATAGATAAAGGCGGGGCCGCGGTAGCGGTAGGGGGCGGTAAGTCAATTACCCCAGGGGCGGAGTCCGGTATCGGTGGGAAATTTGGACTCAAAAATTTCAAACGACAATATCTCAACTTTAAACGGCTGTACAGTCGTAAATACTTCTTTCCGCGCTCCAATTGTTTTATATTCACAATTAGGATCACATAATCTTCATAATGAAAGAAAAAAAATGAAAATTCGAGGTAGAATAGGGTACCCGACCCGTTCGCCATTGCAACTGAAGAGTCATTAGGTGATCCGCCACTGATGACTGATGCCGATGCCTGAGATTCATTGGATGTTTGAGGAACATCTGTAAAATTGACAGAACACGCACTGGGCTTATCAACGGCACTTGCCTCACTTTTTTCCTGATTACATTCTGTATAAAAAAGAACTGATTTTAGGAACCTTCTTCAGAAATGCTTCCTGCTTTTCATCTTTCTCCGCTTTTCAATTTTTGTATTGTGACCCACTGAATCTTACTCGTTGATCACTCATAATGAGCGTAATCATGGCCGTAGACAGGAAATGTTTTCGGGGGGGGTTCATCCATAATTGTTCCCATGGGCGTTGCGAGAAATTTGAATAATAGTAATAATAACAATAATTATACAATAATAATTAAAATTTCATAATAATAAAACAATTTTATTCCATAATAATAATAGGCCTAATAATAATAACAATTATTATTATTATTGTTGTTGTTGTTGTAACCGCCCCTGTTGTTGTTATATCCTTGACGGGGCTTACTTAATCTAGCAGACGAGTGAATATCCAGCACAAGTTGGTTTTTTTTTGGTTTTTTACGTTTCATAAGTGTGTACTGAAATCCACAATTATAGTTTGTTATTAAATTTTAGATACCTTCAAGAAAAAGCCTTAAAAGTCTGATGAAAATTTTAGTCACAATGTTTTTGTTGTTTGACCTTAAAACTTAATTTTTGGAATTTTGAAAAGTGTAAAAAAGTAAAGTAAAGTGCTCCCCTGTGCATAGCACCACGCCATGAAGGCGTATAGGGGGTGTGGGGGTAACGCCCCACACTTTCTTGATCCGGTCGTGAGTGGGGGTGATGTGATCAAGCATCACGCCCCTGACCGCCTTTACCCCCAGGGTTTCCCCCAGGTACCCATGTTATTCGACGCTGGGTGGGCGCCGGGGCCGCTTCCATCGTTAGAAAAGTTCCCGGATTTGAACCGGCCGGGGATCGAACCCGGGACCTTCAGCATGGTAGTCAGACGTGTTACCGACTGAGCCGCGGCCACTTTTGAAAAGTGTGGAACCAGTTATTATTTTTAAAAAACTTAGCCTGGTGCATGGATTGTCTCAATCGCGAATGTAATGCGCTACGAAATTGGAGATCCTAGGTTTGAACTCCTATCAAGGGGATTTTCAACTTTATCGAACAGGTAAAAAAGGTAAAGTGTTCCCCTGTGCATAGCACCACGCCATGAAGGCGTATAGGGGGTGTGGGGGTAACGCCCCACACTTTCTTGATCCGGTCGTGAGTGGGGGTGATGTGATCAGCATCACGCCCCTGACCGCCTTTACCCCCCAGGGTTTCCCCCAGGTACCCATGTTATTCGACGCTGGGTGGGCGCCGGGGCCGCTTCCACCGTTAGAAAAGTTCCCGGATTTGAACCGGCCGGGGATCGAACCCGGGACCTTGAGCATGGTAGTCAGACGCGTTACCGACTGAGCCACCGCGGATCGAACAGGGAATTACAAATTTGGAAAGGGAACTTTGGGACAATCATAAGTGAATTTTCAGTCTATATTCCTTGTGAAGCAGGAACAAGACTGGAAAGAGGACAGCAGAAGTGAAAATGGAGGGGTCGCGAGCGATTTGCGATTCCGGGAATAAATCCTGTTTCACTCAAGTTTCAGAATTCCAAATGTATGAAAATTCTGATCGTTTCAACCTTGTCTTCTTGTATTTTGTGATGCTTCGAAAAAAAATTTGGAAAATGAGTTACAGATTTTGGTTTCTGAACTTCCATTAATCCAACATGTCAGAAGTTTCGGGGGGGGGGGGTTGAACCCTAGAACCCCCCCTCTAAATACGTCCATGAGCGTAATGACGTTTTAAACTTACCCCAACACTGACACACGCGAGACGCGAGACGAGACACACCACCTACTTCTTGAATAACCTCGAGCAACTAGCAGTAGAATAGTACAATGCGAAACCCCTTTAATAATGCTTGCGCAGACAGTTTAATTCTCAACAATTCAACGCGAATCACATGCTTTTGATATGCGGCCAAATGCCGACAGTAACAAGGAACGGCGTTCCTGGAACGAAGCCAAGCCGGTGTTGTCTTTCAAAAGCAAGCGGCAGGCTCCACGTTCTTGCCGCAATCGCCGACCCGGCTCATCACAATACTGTACATTGAAACAACAACGTCGGTAATTAAAACAACAAATTAGTAAACTAGTTCCGAGCCCTGCTAGCCTATCTCTCTTAAGAAATATTCTTCGTTAACTTATATTTACAATCCAACTACATTAAGTCATTCCATTCGTGTCCGGAGAAAAAAAGAGGCAATCCGAGAATTAGGTATTCCATATAAATTTAAAACAAACTCGTGCCGCCCCTATACTAAAGTGCCGCTCTAGGCCCAGGTCTATTAGGCCTATTGGGAAATCCGAGCCTGCTAATTGCGAAGACGAGGATGAGTGATATAATTAAATCAATGAAGGGACTACACAGTACAGCCATGCCCAGGCCGGGTTTCGAACCAGGGGCCTCTGTTGTTGCAACGCGATATGTTAACCGTTCCACAAACAAGATGCATCGCTTTTTTTAATGATATAACGATAACACTTTCAGTTACTTTACTTTTTTTTTTTAATATTATTGATTTTGCACATTTTCTTGAGAAAAAGTAGTAATACGATTTGAATAGAACAAATATTCCAAAATAATACATTTATGTCTCAGTGTTGCTTCAAGACTTCAACAAGGCTGACTAAGGACACAGAGAAGAATCGAATTCCAGATTGGACTTCACAACGTCTCCTAAGAAGCCAATGAAATATGAGAAGAGACAGCAGCACCTGGCGAGAGGAGTACTGTACAAGCAGTAGGTGAGAATCCTTTTTACTATTTATATACAGTAACGGGGAAACGGGGCATGGTATCTCCTAGCCAGGAAAATTGATGCAAAGCACCTCCTACCTGTCCCATGGCTACCCTGTTAAACCTTTAGCGCTGTTTGTATAATTTCACCTATCATTCAGTGTGCAGTCAAACCGGATAGGATGGAAATGAGTTTCTATATACTTCTGAGATCATAGGAGATAAGGACGGCATCTCCAAAATAAATGTCGCTTCAACAAAGAAGATAAAAAAATGGACAAGAAGATTCTAAAGACAATACCGAGACCAGAACGATATTTTAAAAATAATGACGAGACCGAGAGTACAAGATAGAGATGTCTGTAAAATTGAGACCAGACCAAGACTTACTCGACACTTCAGTAAACTACACTAGATTCGTGAAATCCTACACTAAATCCAAACTGCTTTCCAGTTCGATATAATGTGTGGATTAGATACTATATCAGATGATGTTTAATGTTTAAACTTCTATTTTTTTTTTTGGTATCAATAAGCACTTTAAACATTTTCGCGTATATTATTTCGAGACCCGAAAGATGGGTGGGTATAGAAAGAGATATTCAAAATCATTGTCTTCAGAGGATCCCTTCGATAGTAGATTTTCACCTTCTACCTATCTTTCACATTTCAAAACTATATCTAAAGCATAGTTTTGGAGCTTAGAGAAGGAAGCTAGCAGGAACTATAATCTCTTCCGCTACTTTGGATGGGTGGGGTGAGTCAACAATTTTGTAGTTGTGAAAACCGGTGTCGTGTCGTTTGCGCCGAGTCATTTGCGCCGAGGCTTCTTATCGGTTCATTTGCGCCGCGACATATGTCAATACCTTCCTTGGTGGGTTTTCCCACAATCGGGAATGTCATTACCGCCACGCGCACGTGTGTTTATGGGAACATGGTGCATAGTGCATGAAATCAAACAAACAAACAAACAAACGTGTGTTTATGACGTTGCACAGCTGTGTTTACACTGAAATGTTAAACCTATCCAGAGAGTCAAATATGACTTTTATTTGCTTATTTCAAAAGACGTTACACAGGATTACTTGTATCAATTTTATTCCACAACACAAAATACATAAATCAGCCTATTAACTATTAATCATTTATACACTACATAAAATCGTTAAAAAAACATTGTAAATACAGTAATATTGCAAGCATTCTACAAGTACGCTTTGGAAGCAACATAAATGTGCCAGTCTATTACACTTAATTATTATACACTACATAAAATCGTCAAAAATATTATAAATAGTGTTATTTTTGCAAACATTATATAAGTACTACGTATATGTACACTTTGGAAGCAACATAAATATGCCAGTCTGTTACACTTAATTATTATACACTACATAAAATCGTCAAAACTATTATAAATAGTGTTATTTTTGAAAGTATTATATAAGTACTACGTATATGTACACTTTGGAAGCAACATAAATATGCCAGTCTGTTACACTTAATTATTATACACTACATAAAATCGTCAAAAATATTATAAATGCAGTGTTATTTTTTGCAAACATTACATAAGTAATAGCTACGTATATATAAACACAATATTTCGATACACTTGCACAACAATAATACAAACGTTATTTGAATTCTTGTAGGTATGCAAATGCTCGAAGGCATCCTCGAAGATCGCCCGAGCTTCTGTACTTCGAAAGAACACACTCAACACGTTTGTCAATTTCGATGTATTGATATTTTCTTCTCTTCCCAGCCAATAGACCCAATTCTGCCATCTCAATTGCAGACGAGTTTCTCTTTGTTTCCGCCTTTAAGGCTTCAAGCAGCACGTATACATTGGGTTGCCTTTTCCCGATGACTTTGATAAGCTTTGAATGCCATGACACAACGGCATTATTTGTCCTGTGTCTTTGGTTGCAACAGTTCCACACAGATATTGGAATATGTTCAATCTCCAACCACTGTTCCACGAAGTAGTCATTAAACAACTGGACCTTTTGATCGAGTGGAGAACTGTCTATGATGAGTAGGAATCCCTCTTCTACTTCTGATTCAGGGATCAGAGACAGAGCGGCACACATTTTGATGTGCATTCTAACAGCTTCGTCCTTCTTGTACACGTCAACGAGCCCTAGTCGTTGAACGTTTCTCCAAATTGCTTGTTTAAAGTGGAAATTGCATCCAGAAATGTGTGACAGTGGGAACACGTTTCTTAACACCTTAAGTACTGCACTTTCAAAGTCTAGCTTGATCACTTTCGGATTAATCTCAGGGCAGTAGTTCTTAATGAACGAAAAGAATCTTTGATAAGTTCTTTCGGTTTTGTCCTAAAGTAAAGCATAAACTACTGGTGCTACGTTAGTAGCAGTATTCGTACTACCGATGTCGATATGGAGGGTATACAGCTGATAAAACTGTTTGGAGCAGGCGCTAAAAGTGCCATCTAAAAATACGGTTTCTGAAGTTGCCAAAACATCTTTGGATCTGACACTAGCAAAAACTAACAACCGCTTTCCATTTTCCGTGTCGTCAAGGTAGAGAAATGGAGAACCGTCATTAAAATACTTCAAAGATTCTGGTATAGTGAGATGATCTGCATCTGGTGCATCTTGTTGAACACCTAAAATCGATCTCCTTATTCTGTTCATGGTACACTTCTGTCTGTCGTAAACAGGAACGTTACTAACAATATTCAAACCTCGGTCTAGACATTCATCCATTTCTTGTCGGAATATTTGCCAAACAGGCGTTAACACTTCTTCACGAACTCTCTTCTTGCAATTCGTGAGTTTCTTCTTAATTTCAAGCCCAGCATGGTCTGGCACACATGTATGTTCCGGGATGCGTACAATTCTTCCATCTTTGACGATTAACACACTTCGACATTTAGGGTTATCCTTCTCCTTAACGCACACCTGAAAGAAGAATAACATTGCAACATTAGGTCTCAAAAATTTTATGATGAGATGTAACACACGTTTTCTAATAGGTATAAAAGTTTACATGTGGAAATTTGCTTACCCAAACTATCGAACCATCCTTGTTCTCCCTCTTCTTCCTATACTGCTGGCCTTCGTAAATAAGGGACGGCTTTCCACGCTTAGTTTCTATCATGTCCATATTTTCAGCCATCTTGTCTCTCTCAAGTCTCAGTTTCACATAAATACTAATTTCCCTTTTTTTTTTTATGACCCTAAGTGGGTCAGGACATCAGCAGTGTAAGTAACCTGCATCTTGTTCATGTGACTCATTAACAGGTGTCGCTAATTTTATTTACAATAATAAAGGGGTTACAGTCATAATGTACAATTACCCTCTGCAACTGTCGCAAGAGGTGTGATATGCTAATGTTCCCAAAAAAAACCAAACATACATACAAAAGGACGTCACAGGACATTATGTGGTACCTTACGGCACCAGGGTGTCGACTAGATGGGTGATAACCCGATGTCGAGACGAACGGTCCGGCGCTTGCCGAATCTGCTGCAGGCCTTGAAGTAGGGTAATCAGCCCTGTCAGGATGTCCGGTTGAGCTAATTGCTGAAGTAGGTCCAGGAGGGTCGCTTGAGGACTTGTCGAATGTTTTGGGGCAGCTGGGCTGATAGCTGGTCGAGGTGCCGGAGTGCTGGGGCCTCTCCTGCTTGGTGGCGGCCACTGATTGGCCGGTCGCGGCAGTGGTGCTGGTCTTGGAGCCGTGGCGACTGACGTCACTGGGACTTCCTGTCGAATTGGCCGGGTAGGAGCTCGGCGTCTCTGGTCAGATTGGGTTTTCCTCTCTGCTTTTATCTTTTTGAAGAGCGGACAGCCTCTGTACTCTGTAGCTGGCGTAGTGCTGTTGATTGCAGTTCACGCATCTTGGGGTTGTAGCCCGGTCCTTTTCCGGGCAGTCGGCAAAGCGGTGAGCCCCCGCGCACTTGACGCAGCGGGGCGGTGCGAAGCAGTGCCGCTGACCGTGCCCGACCCTCTGGTACGCGTGACACTGTAGTATTTGTGTAGAGCGATATTTTTCAACCCTCAGCGTATATTCTCCTAATTCTTGTAGCTTGTAGATCTCATACGACTTCGGAACTTTCGGTAGGACGACCATTATCAAAGGTAATGGGCGTCTGGACGGAGTGGGACCAGGGGTGGCATGGTCCACATCAGTAGCTGGTGGGGAGCGTCTAGATGAAGCTTGAAGGCGACTGGCACTGTGGACGGTAAATCCATGTGCCTTGGTCAAGAATGCTGCGACTTCCTCGGGGGCCAAATCGTCCGAGAGGTGTCGAAGGATTACCTTTAATTTTGCGGCGGCTGAAGAGCCGTAAGCATATCCAATCCTTCTGCTTTTCAGGAATTCACAAACTGTTGTGAAATCCCGTTGGTCTTCCGTTATAACTCTGCAGCACCCTCTTTTAAAGGTGAATTTGGCGCGTTTATTGACAAGTTTTCCAATGTAGAAGGAAAGTTCCTTACCAGTCGTGCTGAAAATAGATATGCAGGGAGGCCTGCGTGTCGGAATTGGAGCTGTGGAAACAGGCTTGTTTCCTCGTGTCGAACTGCTGGGCTGCGACTCAGACTGGCTGTCGCTTTCAGATTCGCTAGTGGTGGGGTCCTCATCATCTGTTGCTTCTGTTCCTGGTCGTTTCTTACGGGGTCTCTTCTTTTGGTTCCCCCTATCCATGCCGGGGAAACCAGAAACGAACGTGTCTCCTCGTTACCTCTGCTGGGCTGTGCGGACGAGGTACTACGGCCTCGTGCCTGTCATTTCTGCAGTGCACGTACGTGGATTCGAAAGGTGATGGATTCGTGGATTCGTGATTCTCATCTTTCGAAAAACTAATTTCCCAATGTAGATCCCTCATATATACTTTCATCTTACATTCATTTACCAATCACCTCCCTTTTCAATCGAAGATAAACACAGCTACAGCTGGGCAACGTCATAGACACACGTGCGCGCGGCGGTAATGACACTCCCGATTGTGGGAAAACCCACCAAGGAAGGTCTTGACATATGTCGCGGCGCAAATGAACCGATAAGAAGCCTCGGCGCAAAGGACTCGACGCAAACGACACGGACTCGTGAAAACCAGCGTAAATGTAAATCTCATTAGTTGAAATTTTCACATTAGTTAGATACTTGGGAGGATTGGTGTCGTATTGCATTTTGCATTTGGAGCGCAATTGGCCAAAGCATTTCAAGATGGAGGATGAATGGTCGATGAGTTTGGTGCTTCCAAATTCTATGTGGCAGATGAACATCTTAGAGCACCAGTCCAGATTTGCATTTGAGGTAAAATGGATTGATGTGTTTCAAAGTGACCGACTTTAATTAAATGTCTCGCAACAAAACTTTCATACTTGGCTCGGTTTATGCCAGTAGATGGAAACAAGTGGTAACAATTGAGGACTAAAATTGGTAAACGATGTAAGTGCCAAAAAAATTCAAACACCGTTTTCCACGTGAAATGTGCCATGCTTTATAATGTGGTAAACGTGAAAAGTGGCTGGTAGCCCTCTAAGTAGTTCAAAAGGGTGTGTAAAGAGGTCGCTAGTGTGAACGTCTCTGCGGGCTGATTTGGTGAACGATGGAGGTGCCGAGCGAGGTTACTGAAATTCACTAACAATAAATTGAAAAAATATGTTATTATTTCAAGTACCAAAAGAGGTTTCACGTTGAGGGTGAGTGAAAATCGTTGTAAGTGCCAGATATGTGGAAAAACAGATTTTTTGCGATTTTTCAACACTTTCGCCTTTGGCGCTTACAACGTTTACCACTTTTAGTCCTCAATTACTGCCATATGCTTCGTTCTTAACAGTGTGGAAGATCACTGGAGGGTACTCTGATGTGAAGCTTCCACTTCCAGTTGTATTTAACTCTAGTTCTTAATAATTAACATTACAGCATAGGTTATTTGTGTCTTACCTTGTACCTTTCAGAGGCAACACAGTGACCAAATGCTGCACTTTGCAAGTGGGACCAACACGACAGGTTGGTAAGTACATGATTTTATATTCTCTGTCCTTATGATAACATAATGTCGATACAAGAAACTCAGCATATCAGTGGTGAAACGAGAATCACTCACATCCCTTCAAAATAAATTACACATACGATTACCTTACATACGTTGACCTCATTTTGGCAACTCTTAAAATCCAACAAACTTCAAAGTTAATTTCTTTCTGCTTTTGTTGAACATTACCATTACCAAGGTTAAACCTACGTAGCATCACTATAATCTGGGATTTGGTTTAGTATGATATATTAAATGTATGTTGTGAATGTCTCTTCTGTGGTTGTATCTTCCCATACTTTTCAAGGCTAATTCGTAAAAAAAGGTTATAATTGGCAACTAATTAAAAATGTCTAATTCAATATTTTAGACACTAGAGGTGAATATACAACTCACGTCTCGTGATGTATCTCATATTTCTGCACTTAATGGTCAACTTGATATTATTGTATTGGTGACGTGCCCAGAGGCGTTCGTTTGGAGATAAATATTTTAATGCTCAACTTTCCTAAACTAGTATTAGATACATGAACATATTGAAATAATAAGTGACACCCCTTACGAAGCTTCTGTGCAAACCATTATCTGTAACCAGTTACCTTTTTGAGAAATTCTAAATGAAAATAGCTACTTTTAAAAGTAGCAGTAACAGAGTTGCTTTTTTGCCATATGAACAGTTTAGCGGAAAAACTACATTTGGTAACTATGTGTCTTTACTGGATGCTAAGGTGTTAAAATTATTTTCGTGGAACTGCTTAATACAAAGAAGCTAGCGTTACGATCTAAGGTTTGTCGGCCCAGGGCTGTTTATTGGAGACCTGAATGGGAGTATCTACCTTAGTTCTTCTTACATAATTTCACGTTCACCCATAATGGACGGCGAGACTGTGGAAGAGTAAATTACAGATTTCCAAATGAATATGACTATTCACCTTGTTCATACCAAAGTACCCCACTTACGATGCAACTTAGAGGAAAGATAAGGGCACTAAAGGGAGGAGGTTACTTGGCTGCTGTTCTCCTTCTGTGGTTCCTAGATAGAGCCTCGGTGCAGGTCGAGGTGCTGGGTGCCGGTCCGCTGGCCGGCCTGAGGTGTCGTTCCTCGGTAGGGCGTCTGACTGCCACGAAGGAAACGCGGGTTCGATTCCCAGGGTTGGTGATCTAAGGTCGAAAGTGGCTCTGGGGCTCACCCAGCCTCAAATCAATCGGTGCCTGGGGGCAACCCTGGGTGTTACATGCGGACGCAGCGTGGTGATGTTCACATCATCTCCAAACACTCGGACTCCAGTGAATTCGTTGTGGTCTTCCACTGGTCTAACTCTGTCTCGGGAGTCTCTGGAGCAAGCAAACGAAAATAAGTTTCTGTGCAAGTAGGAGTCGAGAGGGCTAGTCCCATGAACGTGAGTGGGGATGAGAAGCCAACTCTCTTTCTCCTCTTCTTTACCGTTATGGACAGCCTTGCTCCACAGATTCCCGAGACAAAGTGTACTTGTGATCACTGCACTGACGTACGCAGGGGGGGGGGGCTGACGGGGTTACAGCCCTCTACGAAACTTTGAGAAAATCAATATTTTATAATGAAAGCAGTGAAGAATTCGGGGAAATGCAACCCTTAACGTCACCTCAGATTGCGATTTTTGAAACTAGAAAGTTCTAAATATATGAAATATCTTATTGTGCATATCGTCTCCCTAGAAAGCAGGCATGTACAGTCACCAGCAATAAAAATGAGACAACTAGATCTTGAAATACTCGCTTTTCTGCAAGGCGATAAGTGGATTTTAATAGAAATTTCCAATAGCAACTTCTACCACCACCTTAGATTTAAGCAACACACATAAGGCTTTGTAGGGAAGCGAGTATTACTGGTGACTGTACTTACTCTCCATCTTTACAATTCCAGCCCCTCCCGAATAAAAATCCTGCGTACGCCAGTGCTTGTGATCTCGTGTTCTCTCCTATTCTATTGGTGAGCCCAACTTAAGAGTTCAGTATGGGGCTTATGGCAACAGCGTTGCCGCATGGTGCGCAGTACAAGAAAGCTCCAGCGCGCATCGAGCGTCTGCTGTAGTACACGCCGCAACAAAAGTTAGTGGTCAACGGGGCTGTTCACTGTCAAAATTTTCCAGTAGAGGCGCTAGCCCTGTTGTGTCCCTAAATAATTTCGTTCGTCATCTGGTTGCCCTAAGCTTTACATTGGAGCGCGATAGGATGGCTATTAAAACGTTATTTTCAACTAAGGTAAGAATTTCTCGTGTAAATCGATAACAAAAATTGTCTAGCAAACCTTTAGGATTATGTAGCAAGTCATAAGTTTCTGAAAATTACGTTCTCCTGAACCTAAGAATTAATATATTAAAGCGCAACGACAGGGTAGCTCAGACGGGCTAAATATAGTATATTTATGCACAAAGAGCACCAAACTTGACGTTATTTTGGTCGTCCCTAGCTGCCATGGGTCTATAAAAAAAAATAGATGTTTGCACTACGCTTTTATGTTTCCTCTTGTTGCGACTTGCGAGTATGTGCAATTCAACGGCGGGAGTAGGAATCGGAGAAACTACCCAAATTACAAAGAGAAAATGTATTAAGTGGATAAGCGCATAATATTTATTATTATACACTATGCCCTATCCGATAACTTAATATTAACATATGTTTTCTTTGTATGAAGCAGACATTTCCCCCTCGAATTTTCGTCATTTTAAAATTATAATTCCTGTAAATAAGAAAGTCCTAGAGGTTGCGAGATATGAAACAGAATGTAACATATTTTTTGTAATAACTATTCTTCTCGATAAATGTGTATATATAAAATAGAGAACCATATTTACTAGCCATGAGGAAAAGTATGATATCACGTAAAAAAATGAGTCGGGTATTAATAACAACTAGCTATAAAAAAAAGTGCAGTCGCGTGGAATTATTATGTATTATTCTTTACGAGATTCACAAGAATAAAGCACTTAAATTGTGAACATTCAAAGTGACGTAAACAAGTGCTGTGCAAATTTTAAGGCTTTTTTTAGTTCCGAAATCTTTTCTGTTATTGACCATCTTAGTTTCACAACACTGATGTTCCGACATTATTTCCGATGTTAAGATGAAATTAAACTTACAATTTAATGTAATAGCAGCACGTTCAGCATCAAATTCCCCATATATTTAAATATGGGAGAACAATTGTCCATCAAAACCGTGGGGTCACAACATGGGTGCTGGCACCTACAATAGTTTGCTTTGACCAGGAACATACAAGAATGCATGACTTGGTGGGAAGCTGTTCATTCTTGCAGCTGTTGGTCCAGAATAATGACGGTCCGTGGAGGAAGATTTGAAAATAACTGTTTCCGAATATACTTTTCATACGTCTTGCTCTCTATTTTATCACAGTGCTTTTCTTTCCTTTATGCACAGAAAGGCAAATTGGGACTGGACCTACAGTTTAAAGTGGGATCCGAACCACTGTGTGTCTCCAACGGGTATCAAACCCGGGACCACTTGATTACGAGGCGACGACGTTACCACTGCGCCATCGGGGAGGCCTCTTTCACATTTTTTGGTGCACTGTCTCATTTGAAACGGAACAGTGTTCATTATAATACCGGCATACACCAAAGCACCCCGGTCGTGGCATTGGGATTAGGGTTCCATACCCGGTGGAGGCATATAAAGGTTCGTATCTCACATAAAACCATAAGTCCGTCCACTCCCAATTAACATATCTGTGCAGAAAAGTGAATTTAAAACTCAATTAATCAATTACTAGAGGTGTGAAATAGATGAAGTTCTGTTGTATTTGTGTGAGCAATGATAACAGAAAGAAAGAGAGAGACATTGGAAATATTCAATCTAAAATGCTCTCGCTTTGTGTCCATCAGTTAACGTTATTGCCTTGCAAGCAACAAGTCCCGGATTAAATTTACTTAGGTATCTCATAAATCTATTCCCTATTTATGCATTTGCGTCAAACTTTACTATCTGGAAAAGAACTGCTGGATAATTTTATGTTCCTTTAATATAATGCTATCTAACTTTTTATAATAGTTAGTCATCCTTTGGGAAGAGCAAATGAACCGGGAGTATTCCCGCTAGATCCGCCTATGCATACAATATGCCTGTTTTCAGAGAAAAATTCCCCAAAACAAGAAAGTGCACACACAAATAATAAATTTCTTGACCTGGCCCCAAGACGGAAGTACGGAAGCCTATTCACGAACTTTTGCCTGGCCATTCCCCACCCCCTTCCCTCTTCCCAACTCGTGTTTGCAGCGAGTGGCAACAGGCGGACGGCTGTTATTTTTGACTCCCCAAATCGCGCTTAACATAAGAAAGGAAAGCGCATTTTTTTAATGTTCTGAATTGTAATAGAAGGTATAGACCATCAAAACCTTACATTTCCTCTCCTTTTTGCATATTTATTATTTTCTCTTCGCATGTTAACGACTTTTGTTTCTGACAGAATGGGGGTGGGGATCTCAAAAGTAAAAGCCCATAACAGCCCATACTGAACTCTTAACTTGGGCTTCTCTATACCCCTGAGGCATGTTTATCTATTTTATACGCGTTCTAGTTAGTTGAGTAAAAACTAGAATAGTAGAATATGGTTCCACGTAAAGAGAACAGAACGCGATGTAATTTCGCTAAAAATTCAAAAGTTCCTTGTATGCAAGGTCAATGTTATGTAGCTCTTGTACGTGATTAGAGTGTATTTCCTGCAGCTTGCATTTATCGGTAAGGCATGCGTTGAAATTTTATTTCCAGTCAAGAAAGATATGTCCTGAAAGAAGAGAGTCACTCACTTCATATTTGCCTCAACTGATCCCAGGTGCAACTGTAGAAGTCACAGCAATAAAAACGTTTATGTTTGCAAACAATTTATGTTTTACTTCTAATATTTATTACTTTAGTAGTGTTATTGTAGGGTGAGAAGGATTATGTGTATAAAGATATATTTATCAAACACTTACGATGTGCAGATTAGAATGTAGGTATGAAGTATTTTCTCGTAACATGAGTTTTTTATAACTTCCAACAAGTATTTGAAGATGAGTAATCTCGAAAACGGTATCAGGGATACCGTTAAGTAGTCCCGTTTTATATAGCCTGCACTAGGTACATAAGTAGACAGTAGGGATACCCCTGTTAATGTGAAAACCGTTATGCTTAGCTCACATATATAATAGGGTCTATATATAATCCTCCCTTTGGATCATCATCTCTAAAATAAAGAATTTTAAATGCTGGAAAATATGCAAAATATACGGTAGACTACTAAGAGAATAACACAAAACCCGCCCTCCCTTTCGAAAATCCTGGGAACGCCACTGCCCGTAGTATCTAGCAGGCTCCGGTTCGACACCTGGTGGACATAGTGGTTCCGATCCCACTTTAAATTGTGTCCAGTCCGATTAGACTTTCTGTGCATAAAGTGGATTTAAAATCGAACTCAAAATCCATCGAGTTACTGGAAAATTAGAAAGATAATTTTAGAGATGAGATACTATATTCTTGTAATTGTAGTTCTGAGCTCGAATGTATAATTTTCGACAAATCATAAATGTCTAGGTAACGGTTCCGATTGTTTAATGATTTTGTCAAATTCTCCTAGTAGAGAGATTATACAAATATATGGAAGTGAAAAACCAGTTGCAAGGAAATAAACAGTAAGTAATCGCTAAAACTCCGCAGTGTTTGTTAACAGTCGTAAATCGAAATCGAACCATGTAAAAAATGCACAGCCCTACAAGCAGATGTTTTCTCTGTTCCATTTTTTTCTCCGCAGACGTGAAAAATTGCAACTTTTATTAAGGGGGCTGACAAGAACAGTTTAACATTAAGAATCCATAGTGCGGGGGCAAAAAGTAGGAGGGAATTGCCCCTCTAATCGTCCCCACTGTGTGCATATTGTTTTGTTTAGAGGCTTGAAAAACATCACAGACTTGGAGAAAGGGAAATCGACAGAAAACATGTCTCAAACACGCCAGTAATTGAATTGTTTTGTCACCAAAACAAGTAAATACCTTTGCGAGATATAAAACCTAAAAAAAATGCGTAAAAACCTAAAAAAGAAAAGGTTTAATTTAGACAGTTAAACCTAAAATATGTTGTAACAAGCAAAATAGGTTATTTTAGGCACTATAAAACTTCATCAGTTGATGTGTTTTTTAATGAAACGCTGACGTTACTTGTTATTTACCTGCAAATGACAAAAAAGGTTAATAACCTAAAATCCGAGGTCTACTTATCACCATTAGCAATTAGCCAAAACGGGCAGAAACGCGAAATAAAATAAAACAATCAAAACCAAACTGTAACGGTTCTTATTATCAATCTTACAAGTTTTCACTGCTGTGATATTTAGCTTTATTAACACTGAATTGAAATTGAATCGTTTGGAAAATGGAATGAGTAAAGCACGTTTTTCCCTGTGCATTGCACGGTTCTTTACAAACACGTAGAACATAGAATTATAGAGAAATATATGGGTCAGCATATTATAGTAGCCCCGTAACTTACGGGTGATGTGATATCAATTCCACACACGCGCACAGATATATGTTTGTTTGGGTGTATCTGGCATTTCTAAACCGGAATATTTTTGCTCCACCGACACAAGTCTTCCATCTGTCACAATCCTACATGTTCTTCACAGTCTATACCAATTTCCTTCAGATTCATCTCGACATTGTCTTTGCTAATTTTTCATGGCCTTACTACAAATGCCTCACCATTGGGTGCTACCAGGTTCTGTAAATAGTAGAGGGCTCAAGACTTTCCTAAGGAGAGGCATATTAATGTAACAGAGAGGCGAAGCGTTGTTTTTGGACTCATTTTGTCATGTTTTCCAGCATTTCGTGTTTATATTTGCGTATGTGTGTGTGTGTATAATATACACACACACACACACTCACACACATACAAGTACTTATAAGGCACGTATCTAGAAATATGTTTCGGGGAGGGGGGTCCGAACCAAGTGTCTCAGGAATAATAATAATTATAATAATATAAATCAAATTAATACTAATTACAATACATAAATTAATATTATATTATTATTACACGAAAAGGTAAAAAGACTGTATAAGAATAGATATATGACAGCGCATATTCATTACGCAGCTTCCTTGTAGTTAAGATCGGAATAATTTATATAAAAACAAGCGCCCTGGCAAATGAAATTAATGTCATATAGATGAATAATTCAATATTTATCGAATAACAAAAATTATGTTACATGTAGTTCGAGAAAAGTAAGTTTCTGATTAAAATTTTATGCATATTATTTTGAGTAGTAGTGTACATAAATCTTCCTTGTAATGAAATTCAAAGCCGTATGATCTCAATATAATCCTTGCCTTCTGAAAAGTTCAGAGGAAATTAATAACCATCGATTATGCAACAAATGCTAATATTTTTATTGCTTGATTTTAGTACTTGGTGAGTTTTTCGGGGGGCCCGGAACCCCGGACCCCCTTTAAATACGTCCTTCCTGTCCAAAGCCGTATGATCTCAATATAATCCTTATCTTACAATTAGTTCAGAGGAAATTATGCAACCAATGCTAAACGAGTATATTTTCATTATTTAATTTTCGTACTTAATTAGTCTTTCGGGTAGGATGGGGGGGGGGCGGACCCCTAAATACGTCCTTCGCGTCCTTCAAAGTCCTATGATTACAATATAATCCTTGTCTTCGAATAAGTTCAGAGGAAATTATACAACGGCTAAACGAATATATTTAATTTGAGTACTTGATAAACTTGTCGGGGGCGTCCGGGTACTTATATATGTAATATACAGGGTGACTGGTAATTAGATGTATTCCCTGAAAGGGGTTAAAGTAGAGACAATTTGCAATAAATTTGACCATATGATACCCCGTCCGAAAATTAGTAGTTTTCGAGGTAATCGAGTTTCAATTGTTTTTTTTAAAAAAAATTACAATTTTCCACATAAAAAGATGAATTGAGAAAAAAACTGCTCATTGTATGGAACTTATTTCAGCGTTTTCTAATAACTAACAAATAAGTGGTTCCTTGAAACAAAAGTTTTTTCCCAAATAACAATCACATGTAAGTAACGGGTGGGTCTAAACTTACAAGTGATGATAAAAAAATGCACTCTTAGTTTACTTGGCAACGTATTAATAACAAAAATGGTATGACACGAAGCGTACAAATTACTTCAATTACTTTCTTGGGTCATCTGCTATCCAACAAGGTACAAATGTTGCTAACATTCACATTTGTGTACAAGAAATAATACTTCATTCATCTTCATGTGAATGGAATCAATGAACGATACAATTAAAGAACATTACACGTCTTGCTCAAAGTGGGCACCTCCGTTACGAATGCAGGCACGCAGGTTTTTACTGACATTTGGTCTCTTAACTCGTGATGTGATGGTGTCCTTGATGTGTTGACCAGATGTTAAGATCCTCTCCCTGAGCTGCTCTTGCGAGTTTACCGGTGTCTTGTCATGTGGCTCCAAATGTAAAAGTCGCAAGGCGTCAAATCGATCCGGGGATCGATCTGGGCAGTCATCATGATGATAAATCATGTCACGTCTTGTAGCTAGAGGCACATTCTCCAACAACATTGCCATCCCGTTCCTCAAAAAATGTTCATAAGTGATGCCATTTAAGATTTTGGGCAGGAAAAATGGCTCGATGAAATGATTGTTGATTACGCCCATCCACACTTCTGCTTGGGCGTGCGACAGTGGGTGGATGAAAATTACCCAAAGAAATGGATTGGCCGAGGCGGTCCGATTCCCTGGCCGGCTCGATCCCCCGATTTGAAGCCTTGCGACATTTACATTTGGAGCCACATGGCAAGACACCGGTAAACTCACAAGAAGAGCTCAGGGAGAAGATCTTAACAGTTGGTCAACACATCAAGGACACCATCACATCACGAGTTAAGAGAACAAATGTCAGTAAAAACCTGCGTGCATGCATTCGTAACGGAGGTGCCCACTTTGAGCAAGACATGTAATGTTCTTTAATGGTATTGTTCATTGATTCCATTCACATGAAGATGAATGAAGTATTATTTCTTGTACACAAATGTGTATGTTAGCAACATTTGTACCTTGTTAGATAGCAGATGTCACAAGGAAGTAATTTACGTAATTTGTAATTATTATCTGTAACCAGTTACCTTTTTGAGAAATTCTAAATGAAAATAGCTACTTTTAAAAGTAGCAGTAACAGAGTTGCTTTTTTGCCATATGAACAGTTTAGCGGAAAAACTACATTTGGTAACTATGTGTCTTTACTGGATGCTAAGGTGTTAAAATTATTTTCGTGGAACTGCTTAATACAAAGAAGCTAGCGTTACGATCTAAGGTTTGTCGGCCCAGGGCTGTTTATTGGAGACCTGAATGGGAGTATCTACCTTAGTTCTTCTTACATAATTTCACGTTCACCCATAATGGACGGCGAGACTGTGGAAGAGTAAATTACAGATTTCCAAATGAATATGACTATTCACCTTGTTCATACCAAAGTACCCCACTTACGATGCAACTTAGAGGAAAGATAAGGGCACTAAAGGGAGGAGGTTACTTGGCTGCTGTTCTCCTTCTGTGGTTCCTAGATAGAGCCTCGGTGCAGGTCGAGGTGCTGGGTGCCGGTCCGCTGGCCGGCCTGAGGTGTCGTTCCTCGGTAGGGCGTCTGACTGCCACGAAGGAAACGCGGGTTCGATTCCCAGGGTTGGTGATCTAAGGTCGAAAGTGGCTCTGGGGCTCACCCAGCCTCAAATCAATCGGTGCCTGGGGGCAACCCTGGGTGTTACATGCGGACGCAGCGTGGTGATGTTCACATCATCTCCAAACACTCGGACTCCAGTGAATTCGTTGTGGTCTTCCACTGGTCTAACTCTGTCTCGGGAGTCTCTGGAGCAAGCAAACGAAAATAAGTTTCTGTGCAAGTAGGAGTCGAGAGGGCTAGTCCCATGAACGTGAGTGGGGATGAGAAGCCAACTCTCTTTCTCCTCTTCTTTACCGTTATGGACAGCCTTGCTCCACAGATTCCCGAGACAAAGTGTACTTGTGATCACTGCACTGACGTACGCAGGGGGGGGGGGGGCTGACGGGGTTACAGCCCTCTACGAAACTTTGAGAAAATCAATATTTTATAATGAAAGCAGTGAAGAATTCGGGGAAATGCAACCCTTAACGTCACCTCAGATTGCGATTTTTGAAACTAGAAAGTTCTAAATATATGAAATATCTTATTGTGCATATCGTCTCCCTAGAAAGCAGGCATGTACAGTCACCAGCAATAAAAATGAGACAACTAGATCTTGAAATACTCGCTTTTCTGCAAGGCGATAAGTGGATTTTAATAGAAATTTCCAATAGCAACTTCTACCACCACCTTAGATTTAAGCAACACACATAAGGCTTTGTAGGGAAGCGAGTATTACTGGTGACTGTACTTACTCTCCATCTTTACAATTCCAGCCCCTCCCGAATAAAAATCCTGCGTACGCCAGTGCTTGTGATCTCGTGTTCTCTCCTATTCTATTGGTGAGCCCAACTTAAGAGTTCAGTATGGGGCTTATGGCAACAGCGTTGCCGCATGGTGCGCAGTACAAGAAAGTTCCAGCGCGCATCGAGCGTCTGCTGTAGTACACGCCGCAACAAAAGTTAGTGGTCAACGGGGCTGTTCACTGTCAAAATTTTCCAGTAGAGGCGCTAGCCCTGTTGTGTCCCTAAATAATTTCGTTCGTCATCTGGTTGCCCTAAGCTTTACATTGGAGCGCGATAGGATGGCTATTAAAACGTTATTTTCAACTAAGGTAAGAATTTCTCGTGTAAATCGATAACAAAAATTGTCTAGCAAACCTTTAGGATTATGTAGCAAGTCATAAGTTTCTGAAAATTACGTTCTCCTGAACCTAAGAATTAATATATTAAAGCGCAACGACAGGGTAGCTCAGACGGGCTAAATATAGTATATTTATGCACAAAGAGCACCAAACTTGACGTTATTTTGGTCGTCCCTAGCTGCCATGGGTCTATAAAAAAAAATAGATGTTTGCACTACGCTTTTATGTTTCCTCTTGTTGCGACTTGCGAGTATGTGCAATTCAACGGCGGGAGTAGGAATCGGAGAAACTACCCAAATTACAAAGAGAAAATGTATTAAGTGGATAAGCGCATAATATTTATTATTATACACTATGCCCTATCCGATAACTTAATATTAACATATGTTTTCTTTGTATGAAGCAGACATTTCCCCCTCGAATTTTCGTCATTTTAAAATTATAATTCCTGTAAATAAGAAAGTCCTAGAGGTTGCGAGATATGAAACAGAATGTAACATATTTTTTGTAATAACTATTCTTCTCGATAAATGTGTATATATAAAATAGAGAACCATATTTACTAGCCATGAGGAAAAGTATGATATCACGTAAAAAAATGAGTCGGGTATTAATAACAACTAGCTATAAAAAAAAGTGCAGTCGCGTGGAATTATTATGTATTATTCTTTACGAGATTCACAAGAATAAAGCACTTAAATTGTGAACATTCAAAGTGACGTAAACAAGTGCTGTGCAAATTTTAAGGCTTTTTTTAGTTCCGAAATCTTTTCTGTTATTGACCATCTTAGTTTCACAACACTGATGTTCCGACATTATTTCCGATGTTAAGATGAAATTAAACTTACAATTTAATGTAATAGCAGCACGTTCAGCATCAAATTCCCCATATATTTAAATATGGGAGAACAATTGTCCATCAAAACCGTGGGGTCACAACATGGGTGCTGGCACCTACAATAGTTTGCTTTGACCAGGAACATACAAGAATGCATGACTTGGTGGGAAGCTGTTCATTCTTGCAGCTGTTGGTCCAGAATAATGACGGTCCGTGGAGGAAGATTTGAAAATAACTGTTTCCGAATATACTTTTCATACGTCTTGCTCTCTATTTTATCACAGTGCTTTTCTTTCCTTTATGCACAGAAAGGCAAATTGGGACTGGACCTACAGTTTAAAGTGGGATCCGAACCACTGTGTGTCTCCAACGGGTATCAAACCCGGGACCACTTGATTACGAGGCGACGACGTTACCACTGCGCCATCGGGGAGGCCTCTTTCACATTTTTTGGTGCACTGTCTCATTTGAAACGGAACAGTGTTCATTATAATACCGGCATACACCAAAGCACCCCGGTCGTGGCATTGGGATTAGGGTTCCATACCCGGTGGAGGCATATAAAGGTTCGTATCTCACATAAAACCATAAGTCCGTCCACTCCCAATTAACATATCTGTGCAGAAAAGTGAATTTAAAACTCAATTAATCAATTACTAGAGGTGTGAAATAGATGAAGTTCTGTTGTATTTGTGTGAGCAATGATAACAGAAAGAAAGAGAGAGACATTGGAAATATTCAATCTAAAATGCTCTCGCTTTGTGTCCATCAGTTAACGTTATTGCCTTGCAAGCAACAAGTCCCGGATTAAATTTACTTAGGTATCTCATAAATCTATTCCCTATTTATGCATTTGCGTCAAACTTTACTATCTGGAAAAGAACTGCTGGATAATTTTATGTTCCTTTAATATAATGCTATCTAACTTTTTATAATAGTTAGTCATCCTTTGGGAAGAGCAAATGAACCGGGAGTATTCCCGCTAGATCCGCCTATGCATACAATATGCCTGTTTTCAGAGAAAAATTCCCCAAAACAAGAAAGTGCACACACAAATAATAAATTTCTTGACCTGGCCCCAAGACGGAAGTACGGAGAAAGGGAAATCGACAGAAAACATGTCTCAAACACGCCAGTAATTGAATTGTTTTGTCACCAAAACAAGTAAATACCTTTGCGAGATATAAAACCTAAAAAAATGCGTAAAAACCTAAAAAAGAAAAGGTTTAATTTAGACAGTTAAACCTAAAATATGTTGTAACAAGCAAAATAGGTTATTTTAGGCACTATAAAACTTCATCAGTTGATGTGTTTTTTAATGAAACGCTGACGTTACTTGTTATTTACCTGCAAATGACAAAAAAGGTTAATAACCTAAAATCCGAGGTCTACTTATCACCATTAGCAATTAGCCAAAACGGGCAGAAACGCGAAATAAAATAAAACAATCAAAACCAAACTGTAACGGTTCTTATTATCAATCTTACAAGTTTTCACTGCTGTGATATTTAGCTTTATTAACACTGAATTGAAATTGAATCGTTTGGAAAATGGAATGAGTAAAGCACGTTTTTCCCTGTGCATTGCACGGTTCTTTACAAACACGTAGAACATAGAATTATAGAGAAATATATGGGTCAGCATATTATAGTAGCCCCGTAACTTACGGGTGATGTGATATCAATTCCACACACGCGCACAGATATATGTTTGTTTGGGTGTATCTGGCATTTCTAAACCGGAATATTTTTGCTCCACCGACACAAGTCTTCCATCTGTCACAATCCTACATGTTCTTCACAGTCTATACCAATTTCCTTCAGATTCATCTCGACATTGTCTTTGCTAATTTTTCAAGGCCTTACTACAAATGCCTCACCATTGGGTGCTACCAGGTTCTGTAAATAGTAGAGGGCTCAAGACTTTCCTAAGGAGAGGCATATTAATGTAACAGAGAGGCGAAGCGTTGTTTTTGGACTCATTTTGTCATGTTTTCCAGCATTTCGTGTTTATATTTGCGTATGTGTGTGTGTGTATAATATACACACACACACACACTCACACACATACAAGTACTTATAAGGCACGTATCTAGAAATATGTTTCGGGGAGGGGGGTCCGAACCAAGTGTCTCAGGAATAATAATAATTATAATAATATAAATCAAATTAATACTAATTACAATACATAAATTAATATTATATTATTATTACACGAAAAGGTAAAAAGACTGTATAAGAATAGATATATGACAGCGCATATTCATTACGCAGCTTCCTTGTAGTTAAGATCGGAATAATTTATATAAAAACAAGCGCCCTGGCAAATGAAATTAATGTCATATAGATGAATAATTCAATATTTATCGAATAACAAAAATTATGTTACATGTAGTTCGAGAAAAGTAAGTTTCTGATTAAAATTTTATGCATATTATTTTGAGTAGTAGTGTACATAAATCTTCCTTGTAATGAAATTCAAAGCCGTATGATCTCAATATAATCCTTGCCTTCTGAAAAGTTCAGAGGAAATTAATAACCATCGATTATGCAACAAATGCTAATATTTTTATTGCTTGATTTTAGTACTTGGTGAGTTTTTCGGGGGGCCCGGAACCCCGGACCCCCTTTAAATACGTCCTTCCTGTCCAAAGCCGTATGATCTCAATATAATCCTTATCTTACAATTAGTTCAGAGGAAATTATGCAACCAATGCTAAACGAGTATATTTTCATTATTTAATTTTCGTACTTAATTAGTCTTTCGGGTAGGATGGGGGGGGGGGCGGACCCCTAAATACGTCCTTCGCGTCCTTCAAAGTCCTATGATTACAATATAATCCTTGTCTTCGAATAAGTTCAGAGGAAATTATACAACGGCTAAACGAATATATTTAATTTGAGTACTTGATAAACTTGTCGGGGGCGTCCGGGTACTTATATATGTAATATACAGGGTGACTGGTAATTAGATGTATTCCCTGAAAGGGGTTAAAGTAGAGACAATTTGCAATAAATTTGACCATATGATACCCCGTCCGAAAATTAGTAGTTTTCGAGGTAATCGAGTTTCAATTGTTTTTTTTAAAAAAAATTACAATTTTCCACATAAAAAGATGAATTGAGAAAAAAACTGCTCATTGTATGGAACTTATTTCAGCGTTTTCTAATAACTAACAAATAAGTGGTTCCTTGAAACAAAAGTTTTTTCCCAAATAACAATCACATGTAAGTAACGGGTGGGTCTAAACTTACAAGTGATGATAAAAAAATGCACTCTTAGTTTACTTGGCAACGTATTAATAACAAAAATGGTATGACACGAAGCGTACAAATTACTTCAATTACTTTCTTGGGTCATCTGCTATCCAACAAGGTACAAATGTTGCTAACATTCACATTTGTGTACAAGAAATAATACTTCATTCATCTTCATGTGAATGGAATCAATGAACGATACAATTAAAGAACATTACACGTCTTGCTCAAAGTGGGCACCTCCGTTACGAATGCAGGCACGCAGGTTTTTACTGACATTTGGTCTCTTAACTCGTGATGTGATGGTGTCCTTGATGTGTTGACCAGATGTTAAGATCCTCTCCCTGAGCTGCTCTTGCGAGTTTACCGGTGTCTTGTCATGTGGCTCCAAATGTAAAAGTCGCAAGGCGTCAAATCGATCCGGGGATCGATCTGGGCAGTCATCATGATGATAAATCATGTCACGTCTTGTAGCTAGAGGCACATTCTCCAACAACATTGCCATCCCGTTCCTCAAAAAATGTTCATAAGTGATGCCATTTAAGATTTTGGGCAGGAAAAATGGCTCGATGAAATGATTGTTGATTACGCCCATCCACACTTCTGCTTGGGCGTGCGACAGTGGGTGGATGAAAATTACCCAAAGAAATGGATTGGCCGAGGCGGTCCGATTCCCTGGCCGGCTCGATCCCCCGATTTGAAGCCTTGCGACATTTACATTTGGAGCCACATGGCAAGACACCGGTAAACTCACAAGAAGAGCTCAGGGAGAAGATCTTAACAGTTGGTCAACACATCAAGGACACCATCACATCACGAGTTAAGAGAACAAATGTCAGTAAAAACCTGCGTGCATGCATTCGTAACGGAGGTGCCCACTTTGAGCAAGACATGTAATGTTCTTTAATGGTATTGTTCATTGATTCCATTCACATGAAGATGAATGAAGTATTATTTCTTGTACACAAATGTGTATGTTAGCAACATTTGTACCTTGTTAGATAGCAGATGTCACAAGGAAGTAATTTACGTAATTTGTACGCTTCGTGTCATACAATTTTTGTTATTAATACGTTGCCAAGTAAACTAAGAGTGCATTTTTTTTTATCATCACTTGTAAATTTAGACCCACCCGTTACTTACATGTGATTGTTATTTGGGAAAAACTTTTTTTTCAATGAACCACTTATTTGTTAGCTATCAGAAAACGCTGAAATAAGTTCCATACAATGAGCAGTTTTTTTCTCAATTCATCTTTTTATGTGGAAAATTGTAATTTTTTAAAAAAACAATTGAAACTCGATTATCTCGAAAACTACTAATTTTTGGACGGGGTATCATATGGTCAAATTTATTGCAAATTGTCTCTACTTTAACCCCTTTCAGGGAATACATCTAATTACCAGTCATCCTGTATATATAGAGGGTGTCATTTTAATGGCGCCCACGGACCACAGATTCGTATAGAGGACATCAAAACAAACAACTTTTCTCAGTAACATTTTTCTCGTTGGTGCATCATTTCGCCGCTACAGCCGTTCAAAAAAGACCGTTTTGCCGCCTGGATGCTGGCAACCACACACAACATTTGATCGTATCTGTGATGTCATTTTCTGCGACGACACAGCGCACGGCAGGGTTGCAAGGAACACACAAATTTTGTGAAAATTGACAAACTACCAACCACATGATTAAGTGTAAAACGAAGCGAGAAACGCGTCCAGTACACCGAACATCATAGCCTACCAGCCAGAAGGTCAGCAGTCATCTATGGGGTAGGGGAAATGAACCAACGATATGAGAAATGGTAAAAACGTATTCAAAATGAAGTGTCAATATCGGATTTTGTCTCAGCCTACATGTCAAATATCAACAACAATACATTTTATTGGACTTACAGCTTACATGTGGCTGTTTACGCCCAGTTACATGTCAAATATTTGCAAATCTCGTTGCAAGGTTGATATCTACAGGTTTGTGTCCAGATGCCTTGTGGTACTTTTGTGCTGATAACGGAAGTATCTGAGGTTCACGTTGTTATATTCCGGCTAAAATACGTACAACCACAGTAACAATCTAACTATGAATCAGTAGCGAATATGCTGTCCTGTTCACAGTTGCAAATACAGCGCCTTGTATAACGTAGTGTGGAAAACGACCCAAGAACCTGGTTCCCCGAGACGATGACAAGTAGATTGCAGTGCGATCGACCCAGGTGCTAATTTTGTTATAACACCATTAAGCCTTGTTTCCATTATTATGAAAAAATATAAATATGCTGACCAAGGCAGTAATTTATTTTATTAAAAACATAAACTAAACGTAACGTTTCAACCTTCTAGCAAGGTCTTCATCAGACTCTGTATCAAGTACAAAAGTAACAAGATACCAAAAACAGGGCATTATATACACAAAACATTACTCCCTCCAGACTAATAGAAAGTTGTTTTGGAACTTTCTCGCAGGTGGCTTTCACTATACTTTCACCTAAAAGGCGAAAAATATATACTTTCATATAGAATGTGGATTGGACTTTATATATCACGCTCTTTTTCCTTCATTTTCTTCCTTCTCCTCTCCTCTTTCTCTCTTGTCCTTTTCCACTCTTTCTAACACTTTCTTCCATTCTTTGTTTAACTTCAGTCCCCCATTCCAGTTCATTGTGTCTTCTTCACCTCTCTTCTCTATTTCCTTGGCTTCCTTCCATTTTCTCACTAGCATTCTCTTCTCCCTTCCTATCTGCTTAGCCTCATCCCACTCTATGTCATGTCCTGTTTCTCTCGTGTGTTTAAATATCGCATTTCTCTCTCTCTTAAGTCGTACATCATCCCTATGTTGTTTCAACCTATCTTTCAGTCTCTTTTTCGTTTCTCCTATGTACACACTCTGACATTCTTTACATTTTACTTCGTAGATAATCCCTTCCTCTTCCTCTTCCTCTTCTCTGTTTTCCTTTTTCTTGTTTGCATTCTTCGCTATTCCTAAGATGCTTCTCCCTCCCTTCCTGTAAGTTTTAATGCCCGCTTTCCTAAGCACTTTGCATATCTTTTCTGTGGTCTCACCCATACTCCTTATTCCAAACCACCTCTCTTTTTCTTTCTCTTCATCTTTCTCTTTCTCTTCCAATTCTCCCCTTCCTCTTTTCTTCCTTCTTCTGTTTATGTCCAGTCTATCCTGCTTCTCATAGCCATTCTTTTCCAGCTGTTTCCATAGGCTATTTATTTTGCCTTCTTTTTCACATTCCTTCGTGCATATTTTCGTTATTCTGTCCTCCATATTCTTTATGAAATTTCTTTTTGTCACCTCACTTACATCACTTCTTTTGTGGCAGAATACCCCTGCTGCACACTTCTTCTGATGCCAAGCGGTTTCAATTTCTTCTCCTCTCTTCCTTTTCATCAATATATCAAGGTAGCTTAACTTGCCTTCTTCTTCTATTTCAAGTTCCAATAAAATCCCTCTTTCTTCATCTTGTATTTCTTTGGCAAAAATGTCAAGCTGCCTCTTTGTTCCCTTCCATATGCCAAAACAATCGTCCACATATCTGCAAAACAAAATTATTTTGTCACCTCCTTTTTCTATCACTTTCTTTTCCCATTCATTCATAACCAATTCAGCCAATGCTGGGCTTAGGCTAGAACCTATATTCAGTCCTTCACTCATTAACATTATTTTATCTCCCATTATACTGTAACCGTTATTCCAAATGGTTTCCAAAAGAAATTTCATAAAGAATATGGAGGACAGAATAACGAAAATATGCACGAAGGAATGTGAAAAAGAAGGCAAAATAAATAGCCTATGGAAACAGCTGGAAAAGAATGGCTATGAGAAGCAGGATAGACTGGACATAAACAGAAGAAGGAAGAAAAGAGGAAGGGGAGAATTGGAAGAGAAAGAGAAAGATGAAGAGAAAGAAAAAGAGAGGTGGTTTGGAATAAGGAGTATGGGTGAGACCACAGAAAAGATATGCAAAGTGCTTAGGAAAGCGGGCATTAAAACTTACAGGAAGGGAGGGAGAAGCATCTTAGGAATAGCGAAGAATGCAAACAAGAAAAAGGAAAACAGAGAAGAGGAAGAGGAAGAGGAAGGGATTATCTACGAAGTAAAATGTAAAGAATGTCAGAGTGTGTACATAGGAGAAACGAAAAAGAGACTGAAAGATAGGTTGAAACAACATAGGGATGATGTACGACTTAAGAGAGAGAGAAATGCGATATTTAAACACACGAGAGAAACAGGACATGACATAGAGTGGGATGAGGCTAAGCAGATAGGAAGGGAGAAGAGAATGCTAGTGAGAAAATGGAAGGAAGCCAAGGAAATAGAGAAGAGAGGTGAAGAAGACACAATGAACTGGAATGGGGGACTGAAGTTAAACAAAGAATGGAAGAAAGTGTTAGAAAGAGTGGAAAGGACAAGAGAGAAAGAGGAGAGGAGAAGGAAGAAAATGAAGGAAAAAGAGCGTGATATATAAAGTCCAATCCACATTCTATATGAAAGTATATATTTTTCGCCTTTTAGGTGAAAGTATAGTGAAAGCCACCTGCGAGAAAGTTCCAAAACAACTTTCTATTAGTCTGGAGGGAGTAATGTTTTGTGTATATAATGCCCTGTTTTTGGTATCTTGTTACTTTTGTACTTGATACAGAGTCTGATGAAGACCTTGCTAGAAGGTTGAAACGTTACGTTTAGTTTATGTTTTTAATAAAATAAATTACTGCCTTGGTCAGCATATTTATATTTTTTCTCTAATTTTGTTATGAAAGTAATGCGGCTTAGTTAGTTTTTGGAATATATTGTGTAGATTTGTATCTCTAGAAAGGCGGTAAGTGAATTGATGGAAACAGTTATATTTGTGGAGTGATTTGCAGTCACGAAATGGCATTAATTTGGAAAGAAAAGTAAAATAAAATTAATAAATAAATAGCATGCGTAACACAAGAAGAAACATCGCAATGTGATTCCGGACGTCAGGTCTTGGACTGTGTATTAGAGTTTATTTTTCTATGTTATTAGAATATAAATAGTATCCTGAGAGATATTTCATACCGAGGCGACAAACCACAAATGTCGCTTGAAAGCGAGCAGTCGGAAATCAATGCAGCCTTTCGAACCGTAGGGACAAAAGCTCTGACTGCACCGTTTCCTCAAGGAGATTTTACACCAAAGCGACACGCGACAAACGATACGAGGATTTCACACCAAAGCGACACGGGTCCTTCGGTCCAAGGCAACTTTCATACCGAAGCGACACATGTTGCTTGGAAACGAGCCAATCAAGAGCAACATTTCACATCGTAGCGGCATGACGGGAAGCACAGGCCAGCGTTCGGTTGGTAAAATCCTCAAGCGATAATTGTCTCGTGCCGCTTGTCGCTTTGGTGCGCAATCTCACTAAAGCAAGACACTCATTGCATCGCGTATGCGCGAACAACAAACCACGGCAACATGTTGCAAGCTGTTGAGGAAATGGCCCAGTTTGAGCGACACAGCGACACGTGTGGCTTATCGTGTCACCTAGATCTGTTGTTGTATTGTGCGGTTCATCGTGTCGCCTATCTGTCGTTCGCACAATTAGCAGCGAACGCTTGCCAATAGACTGAAGGCACCATGTCGCTTGTCACTTAGTTGGGAACTCCCCCTGTAGCGCGTCGCTTCGATCTGAGCACCCTTCCTTTAAGGAGCTTTCCGACCGAAGTAACAAGTAGCACGCGAATACACCATATGAACGTGTCGTTTGCTGTTTGGACCCTCATGTGCAATGAATGCTATTTTACAGTCTGGAAGTGTGTGTCACTAGTGTGACAGTGTGAACATCCCGTGTCGCTTGTCCCATTGGTTTGAAAGTTTCCTTACACTCATGTCGATGGCACTAAGAAAGTTTTGTGGGGTTCCCCTTGACGTTTCATGCAATCATCATTATCATCATCGCCGCGATTAGTTTAAAGCGGGAGAAAAGAGACAGTAAATATCCAAAATACAACTGCTTCAGTGTGTATATCTTTAAAAGAAATAATGATGATGATAATCATAATGAACCTAATTCATAGACAAAAATTTAGTTGCAAGAACATTCCACGCGAATTTTTTCCCCCGTATTATTAACGAAAGTATGACGATAACAGGACGTGGTCAACTGTCTAGAATGTTCGTTAATATCTTCGCGACCACTGTACCAAATATCATAGCAATTATCACATTCATAGAAATGCTTCATGTAAAAGAATCAGACGTTGCAGCGAAAACTCCATTTACTTCCATTATAAGCAGTCGAACACCAAGCACCGGGGTCAACACCAGCGCCTCTAGCGGATCATTTTCAAGTGGAACCAGCCTGAGAGCGCAGAAGCATGCCGTTTTCCACACTACGTTATTCTAGGCGCTGTAGTTGCAAACTATTACATTATATGTGTATCCAGTGCATAGATAAACACAGTCGTCGGAGAGCTTGTATTACTACTACTTATATCTCTGTTTTTTTCAACCATTTTTGTCACTTGCCTCATAATGCCCTGCATATACATTATATTATGTGTTGCTTATCTTTGGAATTTTGAGTTCTTTCATTTCTATTTTGTCATCTGTTCAGTGTGTCACAGACAACTAGTATCAGAAGGACGAAGTGGATAGACTAAATTGTTGATGCCAACTTGGTAACTATATTTGCAAACATTTGACATGTAAGCTGAGACAAAATTCCATATGACCACTTCCACTTGAATTCTGTTTTCTTTCTACCAGTTTTCGTGTCGTTTGTTTACTTCCTGTTAGGTTAAAGAACGTGTTTTCTCGTTTTCTTTTACGGTACATAATGTGGCTGATTGCAGCTATGTCATTTTTCACAGAATATGAGTGTTCCTGGTAACCCTGGAACGCATCGCTTCAGGACGGGATATGACGTCACAAATGCAATTAAATGTTGTGTGTAGTTGCCAGCATTCAGGCGGCAAAGCGGGCTTTTTTGAACGACTGTAGCGCCGAAATGATGCACCAACGAGAAAAATGTTACTGAGAAATGTTGTTTGTTTTGATGTCCTCTATACGTTTCCGTGGTCCGTGGGCGCCATTAAAATGACACCCTTTTGTATGAGTGATATGAATTAAAATTGATTAAGGGACACTCACAAAGAATATCCATGACCAGGCCGGGATTCGAACGCGGAACGCCTGGCGTCGTAGCGCGGTGCGTAACCACGGAAGTCGGCCTGAGCATGTTCTGTCCACCGAAGCCTTCTCGATTTCAGCATTGTATTGTTAGAAAGGTGGTGTGCAATTTACTTATTGTTCCGTTACCAGGTAATCTGTTACCTATTTACGTCAGGCTTGAGTATATCGCTTGCACTTGTGGAAGCCAGCGAACGCTACCTTCCAGTACGAGATTCCCGCCTGCAAGGAGCCAACAGAGATATATAGGTATACATATTTTTAGTAGATTTCGACATCGGGACTTCTGTCCATTCATAAGTTTTTTTGAAGTAACAAATAAGTCAATAATTTTACCCCTTCCCTCGACCATTACACTACATGCGTCAAATATGTACTCCATGTCAAATTTGTCTATCGTACAAATACAAACAATTTATTATTTCTATAGATTGTAATGAACTTACATATTGGGAACTACGGGGAAAAGTTATGAGAATAGATTTACATAGAACTTATTCAGTTCTGCAGGAGACTCAAAGTCGGTATAACTACAGTTATTGTAGCATACATAGTAGCCTACCTCTAATACAGTAGTGTTCTAAAGTGATGAAGGTGCCTGGCTTTAGTGAGTCCAGTTGAACCAGCCACAGTGATCCAACAGGTAGGGGATGTAAATGCCAGGAGGGTAGACCTGGGTTCGATTCCCAGGTAGCGTGATTTCAGGTGGAATTTTTTCCAACCATGTCCCTGCATGCAGCGGCTCTGGAGTTGACACAGCCTCTACAAAATGAATACCCGGGTCGTAAAGACCGACGGAGCGTGGTGCTGACCACATCACCTCCACGAAAGTGAATGTAAGAGAACGTATCTTCACCCCCCCCCCATATGCCTTTACGGTATGTTCAATGTGCAAGGGATAGCTTTACCTTTTCTTGTGTGTGTGGGGGTCGTAATGCAGGGTGTCCGGGCTAGAGGTTACAAAAATAACTACTTATAATGTGAAAACTGCTCTTTGAATTGTCTCGTAGTGAAACTCAGTCGATTGACCATCGATCCAAGATTTTAGTAGTCCACTTGGAGGATCAATCGTGCTGTTGAGTCACGCATGCGCAAAAACTGCCTGGCCACCGAGATCCCCAGATTTGTCACCATTAGACTTTTTTGAACGGTGCATCATTAAAGATGTACACAATGGAAAGTTCACGATTTTGATGATTTGAGACAGCGTATCGTTGCGCTAATAACGCCTCAAATGCTTTTCAACATTGGCACGAGCTTGACCATTCGTTTGGATATGTGTCGAGCTACGAATTGTGCTAACATTGAAGTGTACAGGTACATAAAAACCTTCTGAGTTACTTTGCACATAACCAGAACAAGAAAGTTAATAAACTTTACAGATGCTAAAATATATGTGTATTTTTTATACCTTTATCCCGGACACCCTGTACATTAGAAACAAGTAGTATTAAGTAAGAATGAATGTTATGAGGGATTCCAAAAAGTCGGCTCCTTTGGACTTATCTTAGTAATACGAAACCATATAGACAGCAGAAATGAATATATCGTAAACCCTTTATTGTTTGAATAGTTTTGTTGAGAAGAAATCGACAACGAAACCTATTATCTGAAACGTATGACTCAGGGTAATAAATACTGTGTAACTTGCTCCTCATGTAGCTAGCTATATACGCCTCGCCCTGTGCTAATTGTTCACACAAGGCCGTGCAATATCCTAATGACGTCACATTCTTGGGTGTGGAATGGCTCAACAGCTTCCTTGTAAGTCATGGCGCGTGCAAAGTTCTCTATTTCAGTGGTTCCCAAAGTGTGCGCCCCGTAGCTATCTTACAGGGGTGCAGAGAAATGTTCCAATATATTCACTGAAATGACACTTGTTGGTCTACTCATGGTTTTAGCACTTTTTACACATAAATGTTTCTGAATTTGAAATATGTGTTTACTTTTTAATTTAAGGCAAGAACGTAACAACACTATACTGTTCTGGGTATCTCTGGAGCAAGGGAACGAAAACAAGTCTCTGCGCAAGTAGTGACGCGAGACGGCTCCACCAATGAACAAATAAGAAAGAACGGGATTGCGTGGAGGGGGCGAAAGCGACTGCAGTTACCAGCCTTTGCAGCATCGTGCACTGCTTCGTTCTGCCCCTCTCTGCTGCTATGCGCGGCCATGCTCCAGAAATAGGGGGACAGAATATAATTAAGCTTTGCAAGTGTTAGATAGGCCTGCATTCTGATTTGAGCGCCGCGGAAAAATCTTGAAACACTAATGGCGCCGTGAAACGAAAAGTTTTGGAACCACTGCTCTATTTCATTAGTAAGGCTCCTGTACTATAGTGGAACCACAAGCAAAACAACCTGCGCAGACATGCGACTCCTGTGCACCATACTCCCGCGAGGAGTGGAGAGGGATAGTGGACCATGGTTCCTTATGGCCCGAGCTGAACGGAAGAAGGGAAATCTGGCGGGGACTTTTCGTCGAAGGTTTTTTTTTCCTTGTGGTCGCTCTATACAGAGAGACAGAAAGAAGTAGGTAAATGGGAGAGGGAAGAAAGATTGATTGATTTGGTGTTTTAAGTCCACTTTATGCACAGTAAGGTAATTGAAATTGGACCTACAGTTTCAAGTGGGATCCGAACCACTACGTGGCTCCACCGGGTATCTAACCCGAAACCCCTTCATTACAAGGCAACGAGGATACTACTGCGCCATCGAGGAGGCCCTGAAAACAATATTAATTTAATAGACAGCAATTGATTTCAAGGGGTGCCATGGCATTCTCCCCTTTACAGCTTTTTTTCAAGTAGATCGTTCGACGCCCAGGATCGACTCCGCCGCCCCCTAGCTACGGCTCTGAACTTAATAAGACTAAGAAAAGGAGGGAATTGCGAGCGAAGCGAGGTAGAACATTTTACAAAATGTGTTTCAATTTTCATAAAATTTGAAATCAAGGGGGACAATTTCACCTCTGTACCCCCTCCAGGTGCCCATGGCCGTCAATGTTTGCCTCCCTTGCCCCCCGTTAGATTTGATTTCTGTCCAAGCTTTGGGGGGGGGGGGGGCTTGACCCCTGTGGCTGAGCCAGTGTCTACTCTCGCGCATGGCAAATGAGAAAGCGTGAAGTCTGAGGTTGCTGCAATCCGGTCCATAAGGGCTTGCTGCAGAGAGACATTGCTCAGGCAGGTCAGGTTTCAACTCCCACGTGAAGCTCTTGTCGTTAGTGAGCACGTAGAAGCAGTAACCACAATTCCAAGCTAACGTGTCGTTCTTGAAATTAATTGATGGGCGTAAGGTACACAACCTCATTCTTCTCTATAGAAGAATCAGATCAAAAGAACCGGCTTATCTCTCAAGCAAATTCTCAATGCTCTCCGAATGACACAGTATGACAACAGATCGCCCGATAGAACTCAACTACTCCAATTCTTATTCAAAATCTTTCACCGTTCCAATTCTCATCTTAGGAACTTACTGCTCCTCGAAATTCGGAACGCATGTTCAGCATATGTCTTTAAGACGCAATTAAAAGATTTGTTATTTAGCACAAATAGTTAACACATTAGTGCAAGCTTTAGTGACAACAAGAATACAGTCAAGTGCAGAAAAAACACTGATACCCACTTTTCAACTTAATATTTCAAATTCCTAATGAATATGTGTGTGTGAGTTTGTTGCATGCCCGTGAGTATAGGTTAGACTTTTATTCTCGTATGTATTTCTTGATTTTCTTCTCTTGTAATTTTATATTTTTCTTTCTTTGTTTTCAATATTTTCCTTTTTATGTAATGGCTTAAATGATGTTTTCCAATTTCCATAAACTAAAATTTCTATGTAAACATGGTTAAGTGGTAGAAAAGGCTGGAAAGCCTTAACTTCACCATGATAAACAAGACTTAATAAATAAATAAATAAAATAAATAAATTCTACGAAAATGTAGTCTAAAATATAAACATAACTTTAGGTCGTCGTAGCATAGGCGTAACTTAGTGGGGGCAAGAGGGAAAAGCAGTTATCCTTCCCAAACGTTTCAGGTTTCTTAAAATTTACAAGTTAAGGATACTTTTCTTAACATCCTGAGGCCTGAGGAGCTAAGTAATAGATAATAATATTTGTGATTTCGCAAATGTAACAGTTATTTAGCAAATAATCTTGGACACTATTTTTATGGGATGGAAAACTTTTCAACTCTGCCCACCCCAAAAAAAATTAAGCCTCAAGTTCGTACCTGACCCTCCAACTACGCATTAAAGTTGGAAAGTTCATTACCTCAAATTATGCTCTAAAATTACTGTCAGTTTGAACCGCATAAAATATAGCCCAGTCAGTGATTTGAAACTAACAATATAGGAAAATTCGATTATTCTTCCGCCATCTTGAAACGATTCGGTCGACTACTCAAATCCAATACCAGACCAGTCATCTGAAGTACCTCTACACCCACATGTATACTCAATTTTCACCTTGTTATTCATTGTGGTGTACTTCCCTTACTCCACAAGTACCGTAGTTCCATGCTCCGGTTACGCCCGTCTGTCTGTCCTTGACTACTATCGGATTAAAAATTATAGATACTCGAGTTTGGACTCCAATTAAAAATTAACCAATAGACCTACATAAGAACGAGTTACATCAAAATTTAGCTTATTCACTTATGCGTCAATCTATGATAACCAAACATTTTTTCGAGTATGCCTTATCGCCGTGAGAACGAAAAAAGGGCCGTTTTTTTAGTTTTGCAAACGATCCCTCTCTTTGAAATTCTGTAAATCACCAACTGGTTGTCCGATAGTTATGAAATTTTAGTAGGGGACAGGCAGAAAGGTTTTAAACACAATTATTTCATTTCAGGTTTTCAAAATTTGTGTAAAAACAGTTTTTAGCAATTTTGCGACACAACGTTTACTTATTATTGGGTAGCCCTACAAATACAATATTGGTCTTGTTTGTAAGCAATATCAATTCCCATTTCGAAACCGATTTTATACAGATTTTTATTCAGCGGAGTAAAGCTGTACGCAGAACGTGGCAACACTGCACACAGCGATGTCGTTGAACAGTGGAAAATTAGGGCTGCCCCAGCGAGACAATGGGTGCGGTGGTGTCCAAACTCGAGCATAATTTTTAATCCGATAGTACCGTGCGTCCAGTTCCTTGCGAGGCCGAGAGATCGGGAGAAGTGTGGCGGGCGGCGCTAGCGGAGATGCAGACATTTTCGACCAGTAACGTCCCGCTTAAGTTTACCCTCGAAAGCGTTTTGCTTCGCTCGGAATCGTTTGGAGGTTTCGAATGTGCAACACTGTATCAAGATTACGTTGCAGACTAAACCGTTAAAGGTCAATGGTTTTTGTGAGCATTGTTTGCAATCTGAAAGCTCCGAGCTTGAGTTGTTCTTTCCATCGCGACTACAGGTGCCCTGGACAGAGCTGCGAATGGGGTGAGGAACAGACCTTGAACCAAGAGCGTGTTAATTTCGTACTGTGTGAAAGAGTGTGTTTTTTTGTTACTTGCCGTGCTACTTCTTTGTGTAATTGCAGTGTGTGTGTGTGTGTGTAGTGTGGAGGTGAGGCGATTGAAATGCCAGCCGCAAAGTTCACGTTAGAACAAAGAATTTTTATGTATGACACTTACTTTACGTGAAAACAGACTCGTGTCGAGATGTGTGTAGGCAATTTCACCTCCAGGTAGAGGGATGGTTAGACGTCTTGTCCTTACATTACGATAAACTGGATCGTTACATTTTAGAACCCCTAAGCAAAAACGACGGATTCTAACCGAAGAAAAACTCGACGAAATTATTATTTGTGGGGAACCTTAAAAAATAGAGTCTACCGAAATAACCCTCATAGTATCGACGAACTAAAAGACAATATAAGGGCAGAACTTGGAAGAATTACGGAAGAACAACTTTTGCGTGCGAATCAAAATTTCATCAAACGATGCCAGGAATGTGTGAATGTAGGTGGACATAACTTTGAGCAACTCTTATAACACAGGTTAATGCTCGTTTTGCAATATAAATATAAATATTTGCATGCTAAAGATATGTCCATAAAAATAAGCGGGACGTTACTGGTCGAAAATGTCTGCATCTCCGCTAGCGCCGCCCGCCACACTTCTCCCGATCTCTCGGCCTCGGAAGGAACTGGACGCACTGTAGTACCGTACTTGTAATGACAAATTTTGTTACTTATAGGGCTACGAAATACGTTGAGCTCTTTTAAATTCGAAGTTTGGAATTTCGAAGTATTCGGTAATTCGAATAGAAGTTTATTCCCATTGAAACCATCTTCAGCGACGCATGTTTTGGTTAATTCGAATTTTGGATAGTTCGAATTATTTTCGTATCATCTTGGAGTTCGAATTAAATCGAGTCCACTGTAGTAAGTCAAACATAACCAATGCATTCTCTCGGGTTGCGAAAGACAACAATTGATTAAAACCCACCCGTTGATTTCTCGAAAACTATATAGCAAAACATTTCTCAATTGAAAGCATAGCCAATGCCAGTTTAAAGCGACAAGTTATTTCGATTTGCAGATCACCTGTAATTGTCAGTAAAATAAATTAGTCTATATTTTTAATGTTGCTCTATCTTCATAACCAGCAGAATCCGGTTCCATCTGGAAATATAAAAGTAATTAAACATTCAAAAGTAATGAAATGTAAGACTGTGGCTTCCAATGCATTACGTAATTATGTTTTACTAGGGAATGAGTTTGCTATCAACGATAAGGATCAGAGAAGAAGACTGATAAATGAGACTCAAAGTCAATTAATGTTGTTTTATTTTGCTATTATTACAATATTGTCTGCTCATTTTTGTGCGGCCCCTATTCTATAACCTAGGATAGCCTAGTGGCAAATCCTCTCAATGGGTAGAACCAGTACTCAAAGTGAGTGAGGATGCAGGGGGATGACACCCTCCCAGCTAGCAAAATTTTCACAAGACATCGACCCTCAGTTGTATTATTGTCACAACGTTAAACCATATAACCATCCCCCAAGATAACCCCAACATTTTCCACTTTCCAAGCGCTGGGTAGAACGAAGAGAGTAAATATGGTGTGGGAAATTTGATAAGTAATGCTTTTGCTTTCTGCTCTACCTACGATCTTTATGTATATTTAAACCAATATTTTTTTTGTTATTATTGAACTACCTGAAAGCCAAAATAGTAATAATTGTCTTGAGCCTACATAGTGTGAAAATATGACTAATGGGTATGATGTCTTCAATACGGCAGGAATTGAATAGGAAACATGTGGTTTAGATATTTCTGTCTAGCACTTTATTAAATATAATAATAATAATAGACCAATTATTGAGTAGGTTCAAGCTCCAAGCGCTCATAAGTTTGCGCCGCTGTCTAGACAATGACGAATTCAATCCATGTTCAGACTCTAGAGAATATTCATTCATTTTTTTTATTTTGAACCTAACAGCAATCTAGAGAATATTCTAGCACGAATTTTTTAACAAATGATTTTAAACAATTTGGAATAATGCATTGTTGGCTTGTAATAATAATGCTTGCGAGTTAAAGGTTTCCATAGAACATATGTGCAAATGAACTATGGAAAATGAGATTTCAAATGCCTGGCTTTCGCAAATGGTTAGAAGCTATTTAGACCAAATCAAAGCCAATTTGACAGTATTCAACCAACAAAAAAAGAAAGGTACTAAGATACAATATATATTTACATAATTTATAAATACTGTGAGCTTATCCAAAGTTTAACAATTCTCAGTTGCACTAGTATCAGATTATCAGTAATCAGTGGAATATCTTCATTATTAATATAAACAGATCTATAAGTGAGAGTACACAAATAAATGATGTGACGACTGTTTAAAATTGCGCATAATGTACCTTATCAGAACTAAGCGCGTGTGTTCTTGAACAAATCATGAATTAATGTAAATTAGTGTATACTTTGCTATTTCATTTTTAAAACCTAAGTTTGTTATGAAAGTTAGGATTCACATGATAACAAGCTCGTTCATACACATTTTATCATAAAATATATTGTACATTTGTCATTTTGTTGTTTTAACGAAAATGGAAGGGAGAGTTCGGTATACGGTAAGCTATTTCTGTGTAAAATGCTGTTTATATTCTGTTATATTTAACAATCGAGAAGGTCTTTTAACATAACTTTTAAAAGTTTTTCTAATATTACGTTCAAAGGTCTGAAAATCTGTCAATACAATTGTGTGGAAAATTCATTGAACACTTTGTTGAGTTTACTGTGGCTCTCTTGTATCAATTATTTTGATAACTTTTCATTTTGGATCTGGTAATTCCGTCATGTTCATTTAAAATAACACTGTTCAACCACCTTATGCAGATTTTCAATTCTATGAATGAATTCGAAAGAAATTTGTGTCAGGGTACAAAAGATAGTAAATATCACTATTGGAATGTCATCCATCTTAAATTGCAGTGAAGAATAAAATAAACCACTTGAATGCACCCTTTGTTTTGTTGCCTCTGAGCTTTGGAATGATATACCTATTAAATTTTTTGTTAACATCATATCAGTGATGAAATTACAGTTAAAATTATCCTTATGTTTATGCATAAAATCTCGATACAGATATGTTTTTTTTTCTTATATACGCACCATTTACATATGTCGTGGACCATTTTGCATAAGTTAAAGTTGTAAAACGACTTGAGGAGTCCTAAAAGAATACATTTTTGTTTTTGTATAAGGTCTCGCCACGCTTTGAAGACTTCGACAAGACAGCCTGAGGAAACACGGAAGTTCGACTACGATGGACTTCACCACGTCTCCTAAGCCAATGAAATTGGAGAAGAGAATCCAGGCACCGGCACCTAGCAAGAGGAGTACTGTGCAAGCAGTAGGTGAGAATCCTTTCTCTCTATTTATATACAGCAATGAAAATGTATACAAACCATAAAATTGCCATATTAAACCTTATTAGCATTACCCCCAGATAGCCCCAAGACTCTCAACTAGGAACTTTCACTTTAGCTTTGTTGGTACAATCTAATTTCACCTATAATTCAGTGAGCAGTCAAACCAGACTTGACGGTTTTATTGTATGATTCAGTTAGCGAAAAGTACAGTTCCTGGTAATATTGCGACATTGAGTTGTTGCTGCAGATAAACATCTTAGAGTACCAATCCAGACTTGCACTTGAGCGTAATAGATGCCTGTAGATTGAAGCAATTGGTGACATTTCCTGCAGTATGGTCCGTTTTTAACAGTGTGGAAGGTAACTGGAGGCTACGCTGATGATGTATTTTACTCTAGTTCTTAATAAATAACATTACAGCATGGATTATTTGTGTCTTACTTGTACCTTTCAGAGGCAACACGGTGACGCAGGGCCAGGAGAGAAATGCTGTGCTTCGCAAGTGGAATCACCAGGAAGGGTTGGTGAGTTCATGAATTCATATCACTTATCCTTAAGTCGTTACAAACATCCCAAAATATCATTGCTTTGATTAAACGAGAGACATTTAGCATACCTTCAATATAAATTGCACATTCAATACATGTCCATATCATTTTCGGCTGGCAACTCATAAAATACCTCCAACTTAACAATTAATTTCTTGCTGCTTGTGATGTACATTACAAAGTGTAACCTCCGTAGCATCAAGATATTCTGGCACTTTGTGAAGTATGATGCATATGTCTGTGCTTATATATTAACAACTTGAAATTTATCACTGTAATTTGCTATATCTCTGCCTCGCCGCTCATTGGTCAACGGGACCAATCAGGACAGAGAGTAAAATCCTGTAGGACTACCGCTCCCCTTTAAGTTTTCCAGTAACATTATCTTCACATTTCACATATAGCATTTAATTTGATCATAAACTTGTTTATTTTTGTAATAATACGCAACACATTCCAACTAATAGCCCTATGCACTAAAACAACAACAAACAGGACGTTCACATTACAGCTTGAGATGCATGTGATATAAGTACTCCACTTACGATGCAACTTATGAGAGATGAGTTAGGATGAGTGGGTGAGCACAGCAACCGGAGCAGAGAACTTTTCTGGGCTGTTGTCCTCCTTCTCTGTACCCGGGTCGAGCTTCGGTACGGGTGACTGCCCGCAGGGTGCGAAATCACTGCAAATTGGTGGGGGGGGGGGAAGGACCAGACAGACAGACACACTCCACACAATATATATTATAAACACTAAATATGTGTCAATTATTAAATAATCAAATTATATTATAAAATATACAATACATTATTTTGATTGCAAATTCAAGATTTTAATACACCACTAATGCTATGAACATCAACAATGATAAGCGTGACTAACGAAGGAGAGAAAAAATTGAGAGACATTAAGAAGTTAGTGGTTTCCCATACAAAATTCATATCTAAATGCTATTGCGTGTTTTCTTAATAAATTTATGTACTTCGCGGTAGCTTAAGAAAGACGATGAGAAAGCGAGAGGAAATAACAAGTTGGACTAATTTCAGTGTTCGGGGGATTGCTTGGTGCAGTATCCTGTTTTCGATATTATTCCAGTAAAATATATTTGACTCCCGAAGTATTTGATTCCCAAACTAATTGTTTATGTTTGTTGTTAGAACAAAAACTCTCGCACTCTGACTGTCCGGTTAGCTGGCCTGAGGACGGGTCCTGCCTGATTGATTATTCGGATTGCTTTATTTCACTTCCCTTTTTTGCTACTTTGGCTAATTGCGATGATGAAGGAACACTCACAAAGAACTTGTGAGATCTCGACTAATTAGCGTGTCAGTGGGGTTAGTGAATGCATGGGGGGAGGAGGGAAGCAGCTGCAGCTACCAACCGCTTGCGGCGTCGCCCACTCGCTTTCTCCCATTCACAATTGCCATTATGATACCTTGCTCTGCAGTTTCCCGAGACACAGTGTGTACAGTAGAATGCCAAAGTATTACTCAGCAAATTGTCAACGACTATTTTTCAGGGACTGGATTGATTGATTGATTGATTTGCTTTATTTTATTTCTCTTTTTGTGCCACCTTTGGCTAATTTGGGGTTGAATGATGATATGATGAAATTGATTAATGGACACTCACAAATATCCATACCAAGGCCAGGATTCGAACCAGTCGTAGCGCGATGTGCTAACCACTCCGCCACATGGGTCGGCTGGATTTGTACGTATGCTGGTACAGGGCTTTCAGCAGTTTCTTTGGCGTTTTGTTTCAATTCTCTCAAGGGTTTCGTTGCATAAAGCAAAAAGCATAAATATGGCGGGCAATTAGCTTCGTAATACTTATGCATCACACCGTACTTGTAATCTCGTGCGGTCTGCTCGAGAAAGGTTGTTTACACGTTTCATACGTGATGTCTGGAGTGGGTAAGTACTAGGATTGTTCCGGTTAAGGCTGGTAACAATAGGCTTAGTTGCATGATAAATTTAGAACATCCTCGCTTTAAGAAAAACCACCATATCCAATGAAGACTTCACGGTTTTGTTCCATTATTTGTTGTTATGTTTTTATTTGTTGTAATAATATTACTATATGAAGTAGGGCTGAGCCGATACCACTTTCAAACCGATAGCAATATTCTAACCGATACCCACCAACATCTATACCGGTTCTTAAAAATTGTAATATTTAAAGGCTGTTCAAAATATTGATTAATATTAGTGTGTGAAAATTACACTTCAATTATAAGTAAATCTTCACCAGTTTTGCTTTAAAATCATTAAACAATTACATCAGAATATACAAATACCTTTTATGTAAATACAAAGTCCACTTTTACATTAATATTGCTACGAAATCAATGGACATGTCAAACTTTGCACAACTATCGGGATAATTTGATTTGGCGAACAAAATGAATAAATATGGAAATTATTACTGTTTTTAATTGCGTTAAGGTTTAGATGTTTGTGAATGCATATAATTTGTACATTTCACCAATAAATGTTACTAGCATCTGCAGCCTATATACTTCACAGACAAATGAAGTCAAAATTTGCTAAATTTTTATAAAGTGTCACACACGTAACACATTTTTGTTAATGTTTTTCATCCATTCATTGTCTATAACCTTAAAATTTGTGTGTAAAATGATACACGCGTAACGTTTGGATGGCCCTATTTGATTCGATTTAATTCAATGGTCTTTATTCTTGTGCAAAGTTCGGCAAATACTCATCTATCGCCTAACATGATAATAACGATACCTCTGGTATCGGCTGATACAGATACATCGTTATCGGCTCAGTCCTAATAGGAAGACATATATTATGTACCAAAGACATAAATAAAAGACTTGTAAGACTTCACATATTTATTTTATTTCGTTAATGATCATTCATTGTTTGTAATATGTTAGTAAAAAAATTTCCAGCTGAACGTAAGTGTAAAATGTAAAAGTAACTTAGCTGTCCCTGAATTACATTTCAAAATGAGTAAATGTAACTCGGTGGAGCTGTAAGTCAGTTTACTTTTAAGAAGTAACTTTCCGAACGGTGATTTTTCTGGAAGTGGCACAAGCAGCAATCATGCAGATCAATCGCACAGCTTCGAGAGACTCCTGTGAAATGCATTATCAAGAACCTAACTTACACTACAGGGTGCACAAAAAGTTCTCTCACCATTTCAATAAATCATTTCCTTGCATCTTGCAAAATGTTCTGCCATCCTTCCCCTCCTTTGTGGGCTTTGTCTGCATGGTTGATGCTTGAAATGTCGTTGCACCCTAATGGTTAACTTTGACTACGGCATTAGCGAAATGGTTTCGTAAGATAGACAGGAAGTCTATCCTCGTCCATGCAACTCGAGAACTCTCCCATCTCTGGGAGTTCTTCTGTAAGCACTGGCGGTGATTGGGTGCCAAAACTGTGTTTGGGGGCAAGGGCAGTTTACTTTCTCTTGGTAGGCAAGGTTTTCATTAAGAGGCCATAGTGCGGGGGGAAAATTAGTGGGCGAACTGCCCGCACGCATCCCTAATCGCCGCCGCTGTATATTAGTTAAATGTTTTTAACTTAAGGAAACTGTTAAGTCTACGTTGTTTTTTTAAATCATCTCCCAACAGGTATAAGTGTATATTATTTTCTTTCAGGTTCCAATAATAAAAAAAAGGGGAATATAGCATAATTAGCAAACAGATCACTGCCTTGCACCAAAAAATCCCCATCGTTAGAAAGCCTACTTAAGGCCACGAGAAAAACTGGGGTCCATTTTCCAAGGATCGCTTCAGCCTTAGGGGAAAAGGGAAGGGCAGGGGAGGGTTACAGAGGGGGGAGAACCGGCGCTGCGGAGGGGTGAATGGTCAGTGGGGGTTGTAACCAAGCTGGGAGGGACTTAGGCACCAGCGGCTGCTGAGGAAGCACTCGTTGGTGAAAACTCCATACTTCCACCCTTTAACGAGCCCCGTTTGCATGAACCTTTTGGGGCTCCTGCACGCCATCCAGGTGGTATCCGGGTCTCCTCTGTTAGCGTTCGTGAGAGGCGGGGGAGGCCGCCCCCTGTCCCCTGTTAGTTGCGTTAGGGGAAGGGTTGCAGGGGATGTAGTGGTTGCATGGAAACTCGCTCGATTCTCTCGTCTACACTTCACACTGCTCGGTCCTCTGTCGTCTGGAAGCAGTTCGATCTCCTTTCCATTTCTCCAGCAGTTCCAGCGATTCCTCCAGTGACTCGTAGTGCCACAGTCAGAAGAGACAGTTGAGAGTAGGAAACACTATCCACATTCTATTTTTGTTACGTTATTTTATGTCTCTATTTTACCTGTCTAGGTCAGCCTTTGAGAGACCGCGGCCCGGTAAATTCTTTCTTTAAAAGTCTACGTCCCAATTCCAAAAAAAAAAAAAAATACTTGTAAATACTTTCTATTTAAAACATTATACATTAATTAATGTGTACTCTTGAAATTAAATATGACTAAAAATTATAGCATAATCATAAAGAGTAATAGTTCAATTACATGACTGAATATAAGGGGAGAGTTTAACGAGTTCAAACCGTTCCCATTGGTTCAGTAAACATTTTACATTAATTGTACAATGAAACAAACAACAGTGCAAAATTAGTCAATACATTATATGGATTGAAATCATGTTCTAAAAATATGTATTCAAGCAAATATGTACAACCAAATTGTTAAGAGAAAATGTTAATTGTTTATAATTTAATAGTAATTATAAATAACTATAAATATGTAATAATAATAATAATAATAATAATAATAAAATTATAGCGATTATATTGTACTGTCATTGGGCTTCTGTAACTTGAACCCTAAGTTGACGAATATAAACCTCTAGCGATCCGGCGGTTGAGAAACACTAGTCTAGGTTAATCGCAACAACAAGGACGAATGATGAAGTAAACTATAAGACAATCACATTCTTGCCCTTACCCAGGACTCGAACCTAAGCCACCTGGCTTCGCATCGCGTCATTCCACACACAGAACATACAATAAATTAATTCACTCGGCATTTTCTAACATACGCTGAAAAAAGGTTATCGGGGTAAGGTTAATACCTTTCTTAATTTATTTGGACGGGATATGGGGAATGTGCCAGCGGCCCGGTTCGATTCCCGGTCGGAGCTCAAAACAATTCGGCGTTGGCCTCCCATCGTGAGAACAATTGGTGAGCTTCTTGAAGAGAAGATGTAGCGGGCTTAAATCGCGAAAGCCAGAAAACAGCGGCGATGGAACTGATGCGCTGACCACTTGTCACCCAATGAAAACCCGCCTGACAGGCCTTGGCTCTCAAGGGCTGTTGCGCCACGGAGTATAGTTGTAGTTGCTTCAACAAGCCTGTGTACACTTCGGAACAACAGTCTACATACGAACACACAAACCTCCATTCATACGCTTCTAGTCTTCTAATGACAGTTGAGTAATCAATGTATTTTAAATATCACCAACAAGCTCAAAGTCTATTAATATTCTTTCTATGAACAATAGTCTACTCTTAGATCTCAAACTCTTCAGACAATCCAATTTTCTCTCCTAGGTATAGGCATTGTATTAACAGCCGTTCATCCTACATAGCGAAGATAGATGTTTAAATTACTCATTGTCATAACTTTCCAAATAAAGCGCAGTTAACATTCTAAAGGCTTCCTCATACAACAATGTTTTTACAAAGCTTCTGAATACATTTCAAGGTATTATTAATCTCCATCCACGTACATAAGATATCATTCAGTGTGCTGAATGTTTCTTCTCGAGAAGTTTCTGAATAATACAGACACAGATGTTTAAGGTCAGTTTACACTGGGGAAGGGCATATTATGGGCAAGGAGCGAATTTGTTGAGTTTTTCACCTTTATATGTTAATTCCGACGATGAAGATGAATGATGATAATATGAAACTAATGAACACAAAGTAACACCCATGTCCGTATCTGCACTAGAACACGGTCTATTTATTTATTTATTTAGGAACGCAACAAGAAGATACCCAGTTACAGCGTTCTGTAAAGAAAGCGTGGCAATGCAATTAACACAGGCTGAATACAGTTGTAATCTCATGCACGGGATCTTAACGAAATTAAATATGCTTTCCGTAATCACAAGTTGGTTTACACTTCCATAAATATTCTTATTAGATCTCGAACTGTACTCATTCATAATAATTATAATAAACTTGACAAGATAGAATCAAAGAATACATTCAACAATAAAATTTCTGAGTTAGAAATAACAAGTTCAAGGATAAACATTTTTTAATACTCATATATTTTTTTAGGTTCATATAAAATATGTCGATGTTTGGTGAGAAGATTCTGCGTTCCTCACTCAAATAGCTTGGCTACCAGGTCTTGTGTATTTTGATTGTCTTTTTCTATTTACCTCTCTACGTTAATCACGACGATGAGGATGAATGGAAAATTGATGAAATAGACGGGGAACAAACTCAACGTCCTTGCCTTACACAGGATCCGAACCTAGGACTTAGATATCCAAAAGCAACTGGCTACTGAATGTGCTACACCACGAGCCACCGGACCACTCATTTTCTTATGTCCCTCTTTTTTCATGCTTTCTTAGTTTGCTTGGCTATTTCATTTCATGGAGTTTCTCTCTTTGGTCTTGGTCATGGTTTGTACAATGCGTGCGTGTGTGTTTGGCCCGCTTTAGACGAAAACATTTTCCATGGCATCTTTCTTAACATTTCTGCTGTGATCGAAATTACACTGTGTAAAGTGAAGAAATCTTATAGCATTCTGATACCATATTGCATATTTCGCAGATAGAATCTGTTTTAGTTTACTTAGTATCTCGCGTACATAACCAATCAGAAATGAGCTCTACGTCACAACTGCAGATGTAGCTAATGGTGGCCAAAGTACGATGTAAACAATGTATCACTTCACATAAAAATAACTATTCAACCCAGAGGAAGAACCTATTTATACGAAAAGGTTTTTGGCACAAATCAATGGCGTTGTTTAAATACAGAACATCACTAGTTATATTACGGAAGCGTTCGATACCCGGTGGAGGCACATAGTGGTTCGGATCGATCGCACTTTAAACTGTAGGTCCAGTCCCGATTAGCCTTACTGTGCATAAAGTGGACTTAAAGTACCAACTCAATCAATCAATGAAACAACCTACGTAAGAATTCGTCACTTGTTTCGATTTAAACACGGGTCACTGACCCATGAACAGAAATATCTCAATATATAGGCCCATATATACGAGGTTAGGTGGTTGTTTCTTGATATTACAAAAAAAGTAAAGAGCTTCAGTTTGTTTACAGGATATCTCAGGAACTGAATAACGATTTCCACTCTTAAATGTCATCCCCATTAAATTTGTTAATGAAATGAAAGCCGTGCTGTATACATTATCTCATGTTTACTCCACTCCTCGCTAACCAAAATTTTACATGAAATGCTTTCGTATAAAGTACTGTCTGTTGTAAAAATGCTATTTACGTATCATTTATGTCAGCAAAGATGTTATGCTAACCGCGACGATATGATGAAATGAACATTAATAGGGTAGCCTACACATAAGGGAACATCTATGCTTACCCAGGATTCGAAACTAGAACCCCTTGATTCTTGAGCTAGATGCTAACAGCTTCGTCACAGAGACCTACTAACAACAGATTAAGAGATTGAAGATTTTCATCTGTGTGCCTCGATGTCATTTAAGTGTAAGGTAAATTTATTTTATTTGTTAATTTATCCACCAGAATCACCTGCATGTCATTTCTTCCATCCGTTGTCCTTTTGCTCATGATCTTCCTTCGACCCTTCCTCCCATTTATCAGTGTCCCTTTCCACGCTCTCTTTCACCTTGGTCTTTCCCGTCACTCTTCTCCTCCCTAAATGTTACATCTCCTTCTTGAGCTGGAATTTCGTTGTTTTATCTCCAGATCTCTAGATTAATTGAAAAAAGGACGGATGGTCACTTAATGAAATATCCTTGTCTTAACCTAGGCCTTTAGCTTCCAGGCATGATACGTAACCACTCTGCCACCACGAATGGCATTCCCTTCTCTTAATAAACCCTTGGAAAGGGAGATCGGGCTGCCTGTGTTCCTTCTTTGCCTCTTGTTGCCATGCTTGCAGTCTTCCTCTAGATTACTTTCTTGGTGCGATGTCCATGTTTCAAATGCAACAGGTCTTTAGCTCGTACTGAAGCCATTCTTAATTATGACGTCACGCCTTCCACAATCAATTCCCACCATTATCAACACTTTGAATAGGTGTTATACGATTAGCAACTTGTTGTACCTCAATTGAAATACTAGGTCACAGTCGAACAATATTACTATTAACTTTAAGGATTACTAGAGGTATATCTACGGTAAACGTGGATATCAGTTACATGCTGTAAGAAAATTGGCAACGTTAGAATGTCAACCCGTATCTAGCTTGGTAAATAATCTATAGGTATAGATATCGGCAGGTTTAATAGACAGTAACTTGCAGGGAAAATACGCAGCTATGCAACTAGGAATATAGTAAGAGAGGTGAAATCTCGAAGGATAGCTTGGTTAGGCCATATTGAAAGAATGGAGGAAGCTTGAACAGTTAAAATAACAAAATGGAAACCATTTGCATCTAGATTAAGAGGAAGACCAAATCAGAAATGGGAAGCTGACGTAGAATAAGATGTTGAGGAGAATGAAAGCTACAAATTGGAGACAACAAGCCAAAGTTAGAAAGCAGTGGCACAATATTGTTGAGCTGGCCAAAACTCACAGCGAGTTGTAGCGCCGTATAAAGATGAAAGAAGCAACATGTTGAATTAGATTTGAATTAAGATAGAGAGCGACATGGAACTTACTTAGGTTGAAAAATAAGTATAATTATATGTATGTAAAGTATAGAAAGTATGTTCAAAACATACTTTGAAATGGCGAAGCTGTGCAACAGGCAGGGTTAGGTAAAAAAAAAATAAGAAAAAATAAGGAAACATGTATCTTACTTAGGCGCACACTGCACAAGGTCAGCAAATGTAGCTAAACTGTGCTTCATGTGATGAAATTCCTTTGGTGTTAGAGTTAAGAGAAGATACTTAAATAGAAACACGGAATCAGAATGCGCGAAGAGAGAAATATAGAATTATTAGAATAATTAAGGTTTCGGTTACGGGATTAGCACTTGCTACAAGAGAAATACGTCAATTAGTTGAGTATTTTACAGCTAATGAGAAGTATTGAATTGGTTCATACGAACTGACAGTGATGTCGAAGGCACTGGATAATTAGGATAGCTTTAGATGAGTTGCTGTTAGGTTGTGTGAATAGTTTGCCGTGTGTTTTAAGTAGCTATTTGCATGGCATCCATTCTGTCCGCACTACTCACTCACCATTATCATTACGAGGTTTTAAATTTCTATTTCCTGCATTCTTTCTTGTCATCATGAGGCTGTGGCATGGACGCTTACAGGGTTTCCAACTCTTTGGTTACACGCGACAAGAAAAATGAAAGGAAATTTACTCTAGGTCTAGGATATCCAGAGCAAGCTAATGGCGAAAAGAAAAAAAAAATGTTCGTGACCATTGATTTTGCTTTCAGGCAAGGAAGCTTCCGCTACTCTTGAACATGGTGTGTTACTGTGTTCGTCATAAGAACTCACGAGTGTCCACAGGGAGCTCCCCTCACTCATTGGAATAAGGAAGAAATGTCTACTACCCCTTCGCCCGTTCCTTTTACTTGTAACTTTCCCCACTTTATTTCCTTGTATCCTCATAGACTTTGACTTTTTCTCGGTTTTAGTACATACTCCTTCGTGTATACTTCCTCTCTTGTTGACTATTCATTTTTGTGTTTTCCCTCCCATTTTCTGTCGGTTTTTTTTTTATTCTGTCTCTGTTTCGACCTTATGCCCTTTCCTTTTTCCCTCTCTCTCTGCCTAAATTTCTATTTTCTTTCTCACGCTTTTCTATTTTCTTTCTTTCTTTTCTCTCATCTCTCTCTTGTCTTTCTCTCTCTCTCTCTCTCTCTCTCTCTCTCTCTATTTCACATTCTCATTTCTTTCTCCTCTCACTTTCTCTAACTTATTTCTTTCTCGTCTCTCTCTCTCTCTCTGTCGTCTTTCTCTATTTCACATTCTTATTTCTTTCTCTTCTTATTTTTACATTCTCAATTCTTTCTTATCTCTTTCCTTCTTTCTCTCTCTTGACTTTTCTCTCTCTCTCTCTATTTCACATTCTTATTTCCCTTTCGTCTCTCTGTCTTGTCTATATTTTCCTCTCTCTATTTCACATTCTAATTTCCTTTTCTTCTATCTCTCTATTTCACATTCTTATTTCTTTTTCTTCTCTCTCTCTTTTGCCTTTCTTTCTATTTCTGTATTTCACATTCTTATTTATTTTTCTTCTCTCTCTCTCTTGTCTTTCTTTCTCTCTTTCTATTTCACATTCTTATTTCCTTTTCGTCTCTCTCTTTCACTTCCTTCCTCTCATTCTCTAGCGCTTCATTTATCTCTTTCTTCTGATGGCAAGTAAACACGATGTCAATACAGTATATCTAAGTTCAGGATGCAGTTTTTCGATTTTGACACTCTTGAAATATTTTCTGCAGGCGCCCTACTCAATGAAATATTGTACACTACATTCACTTATGCGCTCGCAAAGAACACCTATACCCAGGCTAGGATTCGAACCCAGGACTCCTAGAGTCAAAGCGTGCTGTGATAAGCAAGCAGATGATGATCATTATAAAATGAAATCTGTTTCAAACCCAGGACTTTTGACTTTCCAGATCATGCTAATGTCAGCCGAAAGTATACTTAGGTATCCCCTTCCTGTAGGCGTCCATGGTCTCCAGTCTTGACAGTCTCTAGCATCTGTTCTTGGTTAGGAAAAGCATTGGCACCAAGAGACAAGTGGGAATGGCGAAGAGGCTGGGTCTAAACATGCTGTTACACTAAAACTATCTCCACACACCAGAGAGTTTCTGTGCTACCGCTATTTCTGAGGTAGAATGTGGGATTTTGCGCTTACTTTAGTGAGTAAGGGGTCTCCGGCTGCTTAGAGGTGGCTGGAGACCCCATAGTGAACAAGGGTGGTCTCCGGCTGCTGTATGGTGGCTGGAGCCACCACTTAGAGTATAAGGGGGTCTCCGGCTGCTTAGAGGTGGCTGGAGACCCTATAGTCAATAAGGGTGGTCTCCGGCTGCTGTATGGTGGCTGGAGCCACCACATAGGTATAAGGGGGTCTCCGGCTGCTTAGAGGCGGCTGGAGACCCAATAATGAATAAGGGTGGTCTCCGGCTGCTGTATGGTGGCCGGAGCCACCACGTAGAGTATAAATGGGTCTCCAGTTGCTTAGAGGTGGCTGGAGACCCCATTAATGTGTAAAGTAGTTCACCCTTCAAGTCCCCTCTTAGTTCCTGGTAGCTCGTAGTTTATATTTTATTTTTGGTGTGTGTGTGTGCGAGTGTGGGCATGCGTATTTATGTGTGTGTATGTGCGTGTGTGTGGGCCTCTTTTGTCCCTTTCGTCATTCACTACGGCGATTCGGATACATTGTGCCTTTAACGTGGGCGCCCAGGAGTCCTGGGGGGCTCATTCCTACGGGGAGGGGGGATACGGAGGGAAGGAGGGCGGAAGGCATGGAGGTACCCGCACGTCCCCCTCCGACCTGGGCTCCTCCATTGTCCAGGATCTTTTCCGCAGTGGTGGTTTTCCCCCTAGGGGAGATTGGGGGGCTCAAAGGGGTCTCAGGGGCCCTCAAAGGGACCAAGGGGAACCCTCAAAGGGGCCAAGGGGAACCCTGAAAGGGCCCCGGGCAACTAAAAGGCCAAGTTGTGCCTTAAAGGGTCCAGGAGGCACTTAGGTCCTGAGGGAGGGAGGCTCAAGAAGCCAGGGAGGGAACATGTAAGGCTGAGAAATCCTCAGAGAGTGGAACTCCAGTTCCGCGGGAGCATGGAAAAAAGTAAAAAGGAAAAAAAAAGTGTCAGGGCAGCGATCTGCTCCAAATTATGCAGCTACCCAGGAACAAGGAGTGCAGCGTACACAGGTAAGTTTTGTAGTTCTTGTGTGATGTAGTATGAATGTAAAATGTGCATTTAACAATGAGTCAAACAGTATGAACGTACAGTATGTTCGGATCCACGGAGAGAGCAATAGGGGCGATCTCCCCTCCCCAAGTTCCAAGATTTTGCCTAATATTTTTGAAGACACAAATGTTCTGTCTGATGAACCTAGTTTAACAGGCTCGAGCATTTTTGCCCCAAAGTTTAAGTTCATTTTATTCTCATATGGCTAAACAAAACTGGATCTAAAGTTTAAAATTGGTTTCGAACCATTGTGCAATATGCCTACACCCCCCACATATATATTGAGCTGGTGTTGTAAGTCCACTTTATGCACAGGAAGGCTTATCGGGACTGGACCTACATTTTAAAGTGGGAAGGGGATCGACCTCGAGATACCTTGAGAGAATAAATAGTTTCTGGCTTTGGCTTTTGTTGTTTATTAACTTTGCTCCTCATATCTGATCGTTCAGTTGGCCGCACCAATGTGAGGAATTATGATAACGATATACAAACTATCTATCTGGACCCTACATTTGCAAAACAATACTCTAATCTCTAAAACATGGAAGTCAATTGGTTCCTGTATATAGAAACATATATTGTTTACATAGAAAAGTGTAATTGTAGCTCAGAATTGATTATCGGTGAGGTGAGGTACCGGACTGAAATTCGCCCCTCTCAACGCTCTTCTGGATTTGCCATTGACGTAGTAACAATACATATGCACGCTTCAGTTATTTTGTAAGGTAACAGTATTTAGTTTACAAATATAATTTTTATGTGCATCGGCTGAAACTCCGAAATAAATTCCACCTTGCAGTACTTCAGTCCTCAAATTTCAGGGTTTGTCAAAGCTTAACACTGCAGTGGTCGAGCGGGAAAAACTCCCGTCATTGGTCGTGTGAACCATTGTTTGTCAAAATTTCTCTGGTTTTATAGCGAGAATGCCCTTTTTAAAATATTCTGGTTCACTTAACAAAATCATAACTTATTTTACTCATCACATTACAGGAGGCAGAAAATCCTGAATCTAGTGCATAACATTTGGATGTAATGAAACCAAACAAAATTACATATCTTGGAATCTTATTTTTGTTATTTTCTATCCCAAGAAATTCAAAAATATGTTTTTGGTGGTCTGGACACACCAGGCGCGGATAGGGGCGATTGCCCCCCCCCCCAACTGCCAGGTTTTTGGATATATTATTGTCCCTAATATCTTGAAAGATTCAAATGTTCTGTCTTTTATCACCAACTTTAATTACTTCGAGAATAATTTTTAAAGCTTCATCTAAGTTCATTTTATACTCAGAGAGGCCAATTGGAACTGGACCCCCTACAGTTTAAATTTGGACCCAAATTACCGTGCGGTGTGCTTCAAAAGGAAATCGAACCCTAGACTCCTTGAGAGATAGGTGTTTGTCTTCTTTTTAATCCACTCTACTCATCATATCTGATCGTTGAGTTTGCCGTTGCAATGGGAGGAATTATGATAACAACAGACAATAATAACAACTTATTGCAGCTCTGGACCCCTATTTTTGCAAAACAATAAATACTCTCATTTCTAGAACATGGAACTCTACTTGATCCTTTTTTACAGTACAATATATTGTTTTACAAAACAGTGCAAGTGTAGGTTAGACTCGGTGAGATGTGCAGCACTCGACTGAAATTCGCCATTCCCAACTGTGACTTCTGGATCCGCCACTGGGACACACCCACTTCATATATTTATAACAGATTTGAGAAACGCGTACTGATATACATAGAAACACTAACCATCAATATTTGCGTGGCACTATAGTGCTCTATGAAATATGAGCTCTAATAAAAAATCAACAATGGATATATTTCAAATAACGACTGCACAAACATCCTGAACTTTTCCAGGAAAGTAGACTGGGAGCCAAGGTAAAGAGTGTTGCCAACCTGCAGAAGCACGTGAAAATATACGAGTGGATCACCTTTGTGATCCACGCGACCACTACAGTAGCAAATGCGATGAAATTTGGCTTCCTAAAGTTAATGACTATAAATAGACAAGTTTATACATAACTTTTAGGCTAGAAGTCTGTCTAGGAGATTAGAGTGTATTTCGTTGTTCTTGCATTTTTCATTAGGACATGCATTGAGTCAGCAGAGAGTTCCTGCAACAGAAACTTATTGTAACAGAGACTAACTGCAACAGAGAGTTACAAGACTTCCTGCAACAGAGAGTTCTTCACTGAACACCAGAGAGAGTTCCTCATTGAACACCGAAGTCACCTCATGAGATCCTAGGTGCTACTGTACAGAAGAAATAAATGTTTATATAGTTACAAGCAATTAATGTTTTACTTTCGATATTTATTACTTTGGTACTATTGTAGGGTAAAATGGAGTATATGAACAAACGCTATCAAACGCTTAAGATGTTCTGATTAGGATGTAGATATGACATTTTTCTCGTAATACGAGTTTTTACACAACTTTTAACAGACATTTGAAGATGAGTTATCTGGAAAATTCATAACATTAAATGTTTCATCTTACATGAAAAACAGTTTTCTTCAAATAAAAATAACCATAAGCAAACAACTATTTGTCTAATATTAATAAGATTAATATATATAGTTATTTTGAGTTTTTACGATGCTGGGATACCAACATTTCACGAATGAAAAATGGTTATTTGAGTGTTCTTCACAGTGTGAATTCTTATTGCCTCAATGACAATATTTACCACTATAAAAATGTAAGACAAGTAATTTTAAACTGCACCAAACTGTTACTATTTATTTGGGTATCTTAGTAATCTTCATACCTACAACCAACATCAAACAAAACAAGACATATGCATGAACACTAAGCAAACGATATTATATTATTATTATTTACAGGCTTTACAATTACATCAGTCAACAAATTTGTTAAGTAATGTTGTTGCAAGGTACATAGAGATAGGTAAAGCCATCCGAAGATTGCCGATCTTGCACGAACGCGTGACGTCACCGGAGAAGCAGTGAGCTCGGCTGAAGAAGACGGCCCATAGCATTTATATGGTTGATTCAGAGAGCGAAAGTATATTATTACTTTTAGGGGGGGAAAAATAATAATTGTCATTCTCCAAGATGGTATTGAGGCATCCTTTTAATGATTAATAACATAATTGAAAACGCGCTACTTTTAAAAGGGGGCAAAGTACATGTGAAAAAATTTATTTTGAAAATCCATATTCCTGAAACTTTCTGACCGATGCGCTACAAAGAAAGTTGCGTGTTCTCCTTTAGAATTTCATTTTACAAATCGTAATAGAATTTTAACAAAAGCGTGGCATGCTAAAGAAGAATTAAAGAGTTTTAAAAAATAATTGATTAATAGACTTCGTTTATTTTACTTCGCTTATCTGTCACATATGGCTAATCGCAAAGATGAGGATGCGTGATGATATGATGAAATTGAAGAAAGGAAAGTAGACCCATGCCCGGGCGGGGATTCGAACCTGGGGGCCCTTGGCATCGTAAAGCGTCGTGCTAACCACTTCGCCACGGAGGTCAGCATTACAAAGAAATAAACAGAAAATGGCATCTATGTTTTAATATGCGAGAAACATTTGCGAGGAGGTTATTGAAAACAAATAATTATTACAAGTTTAGCGTTACGCAAAACCTTTACTCAAAATTGCTAGTGTAAATCTATAAGCTATTAAAATTTAAAACTTATTCCTGTTCAAAAAAAAGAAACTGCCAAGTCAAATTAATATTTCGTAGAAATACATATATTTTTCTTTCATGAGGCCAAGAGAGTATTTGGAGGGGACGGTAGCTTGGGAAGGCTATAGCCCCGGATCTCGATCTGGAAAGGGGCTTCCAGTGGGAAAACATTGCTATGAAATAGTCCAGAAGAAGGGGCGATTTTTTTTTTAAAAATGGCTCAAGAATACAAAGATATAAGTGGACATTTGACAAGCTTAGTCTAAAACTTACAATTGAAATCGTAAGTGTGTGTGTGTGGGGGGGGGGGGGGTGTCTACGTGAGGTAACATAGTGGAATATGATTCACAATACTAAAATTAAAATAAATATGTGGGAACAATAGAAATCAAAATATGTTGTAGCTAGTGAAGGCGCAATAGTAAATATGGAGGGATAAATCATATTTTCCCGGGGCAATCATGTTTATTATTCAGTTACATACGACACAAAAATGCATATTTTGGCTAAAAGAGCATTCATTCATTTATTTATTTTTGTCATTTTACTGGGGGAAGATAAGAGAGAGAGAGAGAGAAATTGTCGAACGAGAATAGGGGGCGTTCCTACCCCCCCCCCCCTTGTAGTGTGGTCACTGCCTATAGGTATGCTGGAGAATAATGCACCAATTAATACGTTATTAAATAAAACAGATACTTTTAAAACTTTTAATCAAATTATTTGTGAACTATGATTTAAATTTAGAGAGAGCACATACCTGTTTTAATTTAATTTGGATGAGTTAACTTCTAAAGCCTGCCATTTCCGAACCTTCTTCCGGTGTAACTGCACTGCCCTTTGAGTCCTAGCTGCTGCGTACAGGTGGCGGAACGAGCAGAATATTAATTAAAACAAATATG
>NC_139239.1:58458410-58631041 GCF_977018435.1 Lepisma saccharinum
GGATGAGTGGGTGAGCACAGCAACCGGAGCAGAGCGCTTATCTGGGCTGTTGTCCTCCTTCTCTGTACCCGGGTCGAGCTTCGGTACGGGTGACTGTCCGCAGGCAGGCAGACACACTCCACACAACATATATTATAAACACTAAATATGTGTCAATTATAAATAATCAAATTATATTATAAAATATACAATACATTATTTTGACTATCCTTCATTTAAAATTCGATTGCAAATTAAAGATTTTAATACACCACTAATGCTATGAACGTCAACAGTGATAAGCGTGACTAACGAAGGAGGGAAAAAATTGGGAGACATTAAGAAGATAGTGGTTTCCCATACAAAATTCATATCTATATGCTATTGCGTGTTTTCTTAATAAATTTATGTACTTCGCGGTAGCTTAAGAAAGACGATGAGAATACGAGAGGAAATAACAAGTTGGACTAATTTCAGTGTTCTGGGGATTGCTTGGTGCTTAGAGATGAGGCTCTTTGTTGTCCGTTCTTTGCGAATGTTTTCGATATTATTCCAGTAAAGTGTGTTTGACTCCCGAAGTATTTGATTCCCAAACTAATTGTTTATGTTTGTTGTTAGAACAAAAACTCTCCCCCACGGAAAAGTTTGGTGGGGGGGATTCCCACTGCCCCCCCCGGGATTTTGCACCCTGACTGTCCGGTTAGGACGGGACCTGCCTGATTGATTATTCGGATTGGTTTATTTCACTTCCCTTTTTTGCTACTTTGGCTAATTGCGATGATGATATGATGAAGGAACACTCACAAAGAACTTGTGAGATCTCGACTAATTAGCGTCTCAGTGGGGTTAGTGAATGCATGGGGGGAGGAGGGAAGCAGCTGCAGCTACCAACCGCTTGCAGCGTCGCCCACTCGCTTTCTCCCATTCACAATTGCCATTATGTTACCTTGCTCTGCAGTTTCCCGTGACACAGTGTGTACAGTAGAATGCCAAAGTATTACTCAGAAAATTGTCAACGACTATTTTTCAGGGACTGGATTGATTGATTGATTGATTGATTTTCTTTATTTTATTTCTCTTTTTGTGCCACCTTTGGCTAATTTGCGAAGATGGGGTTGAATTATGATATGATGAAATTGATTAATGGACACTCACAAATAGCCATACCCAGGCCTGGATTCGAACCAGTCGTAGCGCGATGTGCTAACCACTCCGCCACATGGGTCGGCTGGATTTGTACGTATGCTAGTACAAGGCTTTCAGCAGTTTCTTTGGCGTTTTGTTTCAATTCTCTCAAGGCTTTCATTGCATAAAGCAAAAAGCATAAATATGGCGGGCAATTAGCTTCGTAATACTTATGCATCACACCGTACTTGTAATCTCGTGCGGTCTCCTCGAGAAAGGTTGTTTACACATTTCATACGTGATGTCTGGATTGGGTAAGTACTAGGATTGTTCCGGTTAAGGCTGGTAACAATAATCTTAGTTGCATGATACATTTAGAACATCCTCGCTTTAAGAAAAACCGCCATATCCAATGAAGACTTCACTGTTTTGTTCCATTATTTGTTCTTATGTTTTTATTTGTTGTAATAATATTACTATATGAAGTAGGGCTGAGCCGATACCACTTTCAAACCGATAGCAATATTCTAACCGATACCCACCAACACCTATACCGGTTCTTAAAAATTGTAATATTTAAAGGCTGTTCAAAATATTGATTAATATTAGTGTGTGAAAATTACACTTCAATTATAAGTAAATCTTCACCAGTTTTGCTTTAAAATCATTAAACAATTACATCAGAATATACAAATACCTTTTATGTAAATACAAAGTCCACTTTTACATTAATATTGCTACGAAATCAATGGACATGTCAAACTTTGCACAACTTTCGGGATAATTTGATTTGGCGAACAAAATGAATAAATATGGAAATTATTACTGTTTTTAATTGCGTTAAGGTTTAGATGTTTGTGAATGCATATAATTTGTACATTTCACCAATAAATGTTACTGGCATCTGCAGCCTACATGCTTCACAGACAAATGAAGTCAAAATTTGCTAAATTTTTAAAGTGTCACACACGTAACACATTTTTGTTAATGTTTTTCATCCATTGATTGTCTATAACCTTAAAGTTTGTGTGTAAAATGTCACACGCGTAACGTTTGATGGCCCTATTTGATTCGATTTAATTCAATGGTCTTTATTCTTGTGCAAAGTTCGGCAAATACTCATCTATCGCCTAACATGATAATAACGATACCTCTGGTATCGGCTGATACCGATACATCGGTATCGGCTCAGTCCTAATAGGAAGACATATATTATGTACCAAAGACATAAATAAAAGACTTGTAAGACTTCACATATTTATTTTATTTCGTTAATGATCATTCATTGTTTCTAATATGTTAGTAAAAAAAGTTCCTGCTGAACGTAAGTGTAAAATGTAAAAGTAACTTAGCTGTCCCTGAATTACATTTCAAAATGAGTAAATGTAACTCGGTTACTTTTTGAAGAAAGTAACTGGAGCTGTAAGTCAGTTTACTTTCAAGAAGTAACTTTCCGAACAGTGATTTTTCTGGAAGTGGCACAAGCAGCAATCATGCAGATCAATCGCACAGCTTCGAGAGACTCCTGTGAAATGCATTATCAAGAACCTAAATTAAAATACAGGGTGCACAAAAAGTTCTCTCACCATTTCAATAAATCATTTCCTTGCATCTTGCAAAATGTTCTGCCATCCTGAAAGCCCCCCCTTCCCTTCCCTTGTGAGCTTTGTCTGCATGGTTGATGCTTGAAATGTCGTTGCACCCTAATGGTTAACTTTGACTACGGCATTAGCGAAATGGTTTCTTAAGATAGACAGGAAGTCTATCCTCGTCCATGCAACTCGAGAACTCTCCCATCTCTGGGAGTTCTTCTGTAAGCACTGGCGGTGATTGGATGCCAAAACTGTGTTTGGGGGCAAGGGCAGTTTACTTTCTCTTGGTAGGCAAGATTTTCATTAAGAAACCATATTGCGGGGGGAAAATTAGTGGGGGAACTGCCCGCACGCACCCCCTAATCGCCGCCGCTGTCTATTAGTTAAATGTTTTTAACTTAAGGAAACTGTTAAGTCTACGTTGTTTTTTAAATCATCTCCCAAACAGGTCTAAGTGTATATTATTTTCTTACAGGTTCCAATAATAAAAAAAAGGGGGAATATAGCATAATTAGAAAACAGATCACTGCCTTGCACCAAAAAATCCCCCATCGTTAGAAAGCCTACTTAAGGCCACGAGAAAAACTGGGGTCCATTTTCCAAGGATCGCTTCAGCCTTAGGGGAAAAGGGTAGGGCAGGGGAGGGTTACAGAGGGGGAGAACCGGCGCTGCGGAGGGGTGAATGGTCAGTGGGGGTTGTAACCAAGCTGGGAGGGACTTAGGCACCAGCGGCTGCTGAGGAAGCACTCGTTGGTGAAAACTCCATACTTCTACCCTTTAACGAGCCCCGTTTGCATGAACCTTTCGGGGCTCCTGCACGCCATCCAGGTGGTATCCGGGTCTCCTCTGTTAGCGTTCGTGAGAGGCGGGGGAGGCCGCCCCCTGTCTCCTGTTAGTTGCGTTATGGGAAGGGTTGCAGGGGATGTAGTGGTTGCATGGAAACTCGCTCGACTCTCTCGTCTACACTTCACACTGCTCGGTCCTCTGTCGTCTGGAAGCAGTTCGATCTCCTTTCCATTTCTCCAGCACTTCCAGCGATTCCTCCAGTGACTCGTGGTGTCACAGTCAGAAGAGACAGTTGAGAGTAGGAAACACTGTCCACATTCTATTTTGGTTACGTTATTTTATGTCTCTATTTTACCTGTCTAGGTCAGCCTTTGAGAGACCGCAGCCCGGTAAATTCTTTCTTTAAAAGCTTACGTCCCAATTCCAAAAAAATACTTGTAAATACTTTCTATTTTTTAAACATTACACATTAATTAATGTGTACTCTTGAAATTAAATATGACTAAACATTATAGCATGATCATAAAGAGTAATAGTTCGATTACATGACTGAATATAAGGGGAGAGTTTAACGAGTTCAAACCGTTCCCATTGGTTCAGTAAACATTTTACATTAATTGTACAATGAAACAAACAACAGTGCAAAATTAGTCAGTACATTATATGGATTGAAATCATGTTCTAAAAATGAAAAGTTAACTTAAATGTACTTGAAACAATACTGTTAAGTTTAATGTAATTAACTTATATCAAGCAAATATTTACATCCAAATTGTTAAGAGAAAATGTTAATTGTTTATAATTTAATAGTAATTATAAATAACTATAAATATGTAATAATAATAATAATAATAAAATTATAGCGATTATATTGTACTGTCATTGGGCTTCTGTAACTTGAACCCTAAGTTGACGAATATAAACCTCTAGCGATCCGGCGGTTGAGAGACACTAGTCTAGGTTAATCGCAACAACAAGGACGAATGATGGAGCAAACTATAAGACAATCACATTCTTGCCCTTACCCAGGACTCGAACCTAAGGCACCTGGCTTCGCATCGCGTTATTCTTGTCATTCCACACACAGAACATACAATAAATTAATTCACTCGGCATTTTCTAACATACGCTGGAAAAAGGTTATCGGGGTAAGGTTAATACCTTTCCTAATTTATTTGGACGGGATATGGGGAATGTGCCAGCGGCCCGGTTCGATTCGCGAAAACAATTCGGCGTTGGCCTCCCATCGTGAGAACAATTGGTGAGCTTCTTGAAGAGAAGATGTAGCTGCCTTAGATCGCGAAAGCCAGAAAACAGCGGCGATGGGACTCGATGCGCTGACCACTTGTCACCCAATGAAAACCCGCCTGACAGGCCTTGGCTCTCAAGGGCTGTTGCGCCACGGAGTATAGGTGTAGTTGCTTCAACAAGCCTGTGTACACTTCGGAACAACAGTCTACATACGAACACAGAAACCTCCATTCATACGCTTCTAGTCTTCTAACCACAGTTGAGTAATCAATGTATTTTAAATATCACCAACAGGCTCAAAGTCTATTAATATTCTTTCTATGAACAATAGTCTACTCTTAGATCTCAAACTCTTCAGACAATCCAATTTTCTCTCCTAGTTATAGGCATTGTATTAACAGCCGTTCATCCTACATAGCGAAGATAGTTGTAACAATACTTCTGAATTATATCTCTAAATTACTCATTGTCATAACTTTTCAAATAAGGCGCACTTAACTTTCTAAAGGCTTCCTCATACAACAATGTTTTTACAAAGCTTCTGAATACATTTCAAGGTATTATTAATCTCCATCCACGTACATAAGATATCATTCAGTGTGCTGAATGTTTCTTCTCAAGAAGTTTTTGAATAATACAGACACAGATGTTTAAGGTCAGTTTACACTGGGAAAGGGCATATTATCATTTACAGAACCACCTAGTTGTGAATTCAATCTAGGAATACTTTTGAAAGGGCAAGGAGCGAATTTGTTGAGTTTTTCACCTTTATATGTTAATTCCGACGATGAAGATGAATGATGATAATATGAAACTAATGAACACAAAGTAACACCCATATCCGTATCTGCACTAGAACACGGTCTATTTATTTATTTATTTAGGAACGCAACAAGAAGATACCCAGTTACAGCGTTCTGTAAAGAAAGTGTGGCAATGTAATTAACACAGGCTGAGTACAGTTGTAATCTCATGCACGGGATCTTAACGAAATTAAATATGCTTTCCGTAATCACAACTTGGTTTACACTTCCATAAATATTCTTATTAGATCTCGAACTGTACTCATTCATAATAATTATAATAAACTTGACAAGATAGAATCAAATAATACATTCAACAATAAAATTTCTGAGTTAGAAATAACAAGTTCAAGGATAAACATTTTTTAATACTCATATATTTTTTTAGGTTCATATAAAATATGTCGATGTTTGGTGAGAAGATTCTGCGTTCCTCACTCAAATAGCTTGGCTACCAGGTTTTGTGTATTTTGATTGTCTTTTTCTATTTACCTCTCTACGTTAATCACGACGATGAGGATGAATGGAAAATTGATGAAATAGACGGGGAACAAACTCAACGTCCTTGCCTTACACAGGATCCGAACCTAGGACTTAGATATCCAAAAGCAACTGGCTACTGAATGTGCTACACCACGAGCCACCGGACCACTCATTTTCTTATGTCCCTCTTCTTTCATGCTTTCTTAGTTTGCTTGGCTATTTCATTTCATGGAGTTTCTCTCTTTGGTCTTGGTTTGTACAATGCGTGTGTGTGTGTTTGGCCCGCTTTAGACGAAAACATTTTCCATGGCATCTTTCTTAACATTTCTGCTGTGATCGAAATTACACTGTGTAAAGTGAAGAAATCTTATAGCATTCTGATACCATATTGCATATTTCGCAGATAGAATCTGTTTTAGTTTACTTAGTATCTCGCGTACATAACCAATCAGAAGTGAGCTCTACGTCACAACTGCAGATGTAGCTAATGGTGGCCAAAGTACGATGTAAACAATGTATCACTTCACATAAAAATAACTATTTAACCCAGAGGAAGAACCTATTTGTACGAAAATGTTTTTGGCACAAATCAATGGCGTTGTTTAAATACAGAACATCACTAGTTATACTACGGAAGCGTTCGATACCCGGTGGAGGCACATAGTGGTTCGGATCGATCGCACTTTAAACTGTAGGTCCAGTCCCGATTAGCCTTACTGTGCATAAAGTGGACTTAAAATACCAACTCAATCAATCAATGAAACAACCTACGTAAGAATTCGTCACTTGTTTCGATTTAAACACGGGTCACTGACCCATGAACAGAAATATCTCAATATATAGGCCCATATATACGAGGTTAGGTGGTTGTTTTTTAAAATAAAAAAAAGAGTAAAGAGCTTCAGTTTGTTTACAGGATATCTCAGGAACTGAATAACGATTTCCACTCTTAAATGTCATCTCTTCCCCATTAAATTTGTTAATGAAATGAAAGCCGTGCTGTATACATTATCTCATGTTTACTCCACCCCTCGCTAACCAAAATTTTACATGAAATGCTTCCGTATAAAGTACTGTCTGTTGTAAAAATGCTATTTTTGTATCATTTATGTCAGCAAAGATGTTATGCTAACCGCGACGATATGATGAAATGAACATTAATAGGGTAGCCTACACATAAGGGAACATCTATGCTTACCCAGGATTCGAAACTAGTACCCCTTGATTCTTGAGATAGATGCTAACAGCTATCTACTAACAACAGATTAAGAGATAGAAGATTTTATTCTGTGTGCCTCGATGTCATTTAAGTGTAAGGTAAATTTATTTTATTTGTTAATTTATCCACCAGAATCACCTGCATGTCATTTCTTCCATCCGTTGTCCTTTTGCTCATGATCTTCCTTCGACCCTTCCTCCCATTTATCAGTGTCCCTCTCCACGCTCTCTTTCACCTTGGTCTTTCCCGTCACTCTTCTCCTCCCTAAATGTTACATCTCCTTCTTGCGCTGGAATTTCGTTGTTTTATCTCCAGATCTCTAGATTAATTGAAAAAAGGACGGATGGTCACTTAATGAAATATCCTTGTCTTAACCTAGGCCTTTAGCTTCCAGGCATGATACGTAACCACTCTGCCACCACGAATGGCATTCCCTTCTCTTAATAAACCCTTGGAAAGGGAGATCGGGCTGCCTGTGTTCCTTCTTTGCCTCTTGTTGCCATGCTTACAGTCTTCCTCTAGATTACTTTCTTGGTGCGATGTCCATGTTTCAAATGCAACAGGTCTTTGGCTCGTACTGAAGCCATTCTTAATTATGACGTCACGCCTTCCACAATCAATTCCCACCATTATCAACACTTTGAATAGGTGTTATACGATTAGCAACTTGTTGTACCTCAATTGAAATACTAGGTCACAGTCGAACAATATTACTATAAACTTTAAGGATTACTAGACGTATATCTACGGTAAACGTGGATATCAGTTACATGCTGTAAGAAAATTGGCAACGTTAGAATGTCAACCCGTATCTAGCTTGGTAAATAATCTATAGGTATAGATATCGGCAGGTTTAATAGACAGTAACTTGCAGGGAAAATACGCAGCTATGCAACTAGGAATATAGTAAGAGAGGTGAAATCTCGAAGGCTAGCTTGGTTAGGCCATATTGAAAGAATGGAGGAAGCTTGAACAGTTAAAATAACAAAATGGAAACCATTTGCATCTAGATTAGGAGGAAGACCAAATCAGAAATGGGAAGCTGACGTAGAATAAGATGTTGAGGAGAATGAAAGCTACAAATTGGAGACAACAAGCCAAAGTTAGAAAGCCGTGGCACAATATTGTTGAGCTGGCCAAAACTCACAGCGAGTTGTAGCGCCGTATAAAGATGAAAGAAGCAACATGTTGAATTAGATTTGAATTAAGATAGAGAGCGACATGAAACATACTTAGGTTGAAAAATAAGTATAATTATATGTATGTAAAGTATAGAAAGTATGTTCAAAACATACTTTGAAATGGCGAAGCTGTGCAACAGGCAGGGTTAGGTAAAAAAAATAAGAAAAAATAAGGAAACATGTATCTTACTTAGGCGCACACTGCACAAGGACAGCAAATGTAGCTAAACTGTGCTTCATGTGATGAAATTCCTTTGGTGTTAGAGGTAAGAGAAGATACTTAAATAGAAACACGGAATCAGAATGCGCGAAGAGAGAAATATAGAATTATTAGAATAATTAAGGTTTCGGTTACGGGATTAGCACTTGCTACAAGAGAAATACGTCAATTAGTTGAGTATTTTACAGCTAATGAGAAGTATTGAATTGGTTCATACGAAATGACAGTGATGTCGAAGGCACTGGATAATTAGGATAGCTCTAGATGAGTTGCTGTTAGGTTGTGTGAATAGTTTGCCGTGTGTTTTAAGTAGCTATTTGCATGGCATCCTTTCTGTCCGCACTACTCACTCACCATTATCATTACGAGGTTTTAAATTTCTATTTCCTGCATTATTTCTTGTCATCATGAGGCTGTGGCATGGACGCTTACAGGGTTTCCAACTCTTTGGTTACACGCGACAAGAAAAATGAAAGGAAATTTACTCTAGGATATCCAGAGCAAGCTAATGGCGAAAAGAAAAAAAAAATGTTCGTGACCATTGATTTTGCTTTCAGGCAAGGAAGCTTCCGCTACTCTTGAACATGGTGTGTTACTGTGTTCATCATAAGAACTCACGAGTGTCCACAGGGAGCTCCCCTCACTCATTGGAATAAGGAAGAAATGTCTACTACCCCTTCGTCCTATCCTTTTCCTTGTAACTTTCCCCACTTTATTTCCTTGTATCCTCCTAGAGTTTGACTTTTTCTCGGTTTTAGTACATACTCCTGCGTGTATACTTCCTCTCTTGTTGACTATTCATTTTTGTGTTTTCCCTCCCATTTTCTGTCGGTTTTTTTTATTCTGTCTCTGTTTCGACCTTATGCCCTTTCCTTTCTCCCTCTCTCCCTGCCTAGATTTCTATTTTCTTTCTCACGCTTTTCTATTTTCTTTCTCACGCTTTTCTATTTTCCTTCCTTCTTTTCTCTCGTCTCTCTCTTGTCTTTCTCTCTCTCTCTCTCTCTCTCTCTCTATTTCACATTCTCATTTCTTTCTCCTCTCACTTTCTCTAACTTATTTCTTTCTCGTCTCTCTTTCTCTCTCTCTCTCTCTCTCTCTCTCTCTTTCTCTCTCTTTCTCTCTCTCTCTCTCTCTCTCTCTCTCTCTCTCTGTTGTCTTTATTTCTCCCTATTTCACATTCTTATTTCTTTTTCTTCTCTCTCTCTCTCTCTCTCGTCTTTCTCTATTTCACATTCTTATTTCTTTCTCTTCTTATTTTTACATTCTCAATTCTTTCTTATCTCTTTCCTTCTTTCTCTCTCTTGACTTTTCTCTATCTCTCTCTCTCTCTATTTCACATTCTTATTTCTTTCTCTTCTTATTTTTACATTCTCAATTCTTTCTTATCTCTTTCCTTCTTTCTCTCTCTTGACTTTTCTCTATCTCTCTCTCTCTATTTCACATTCTTATTTCCCTTTCGTCTCTCTGTCTTGTCTATCTTTTCCTCTCTCTATTTCACATTCTTATTTATTTTTCTTCTCTCTCTCTCTTGTCTTTCTTTCTCTCTTTCTATTTCACATTCTTATTTCCTTTTCGTCTCTCTCTTTCACTTCCTTCCTCTCATTCTCTAGCGCTTCATTTATCTCTTTCTTCTGATGGCAAGTAAACACGATGTCAATACAGTATATCTAAGTTCAGGATGCAGTTTTTCGATTTTGACACTCTTGAAATATTTTCTGCAGGCGCCCTACTCAATGAAATATTGTACACTACATTCACTTATGCGCTCGCAAAGAACACCTATACCCAGGCTAGGATTCGAACCCATGACTCCTAGAGTCAAAGCGTGCTGTGATAAGCAAGCAGATGATGAATTATTATATTATGAATTATATTATTTTATAAATGATTATAAAATGAAATCTGTTTCAAACCCAGGACTTTTGACTTTCCAGATCATGCTAATATCAGCCGAAAGTATACTTAGGTATCCCCTTCCTGTAGGCGTCCATGGCCTCCAGTCTTGACAGTCTCTAGCATCTGTTCTTGGTTAGGAAAAGCATTGGCACCAAGAGACAAGTGGGAATGGCGAAGAGGCTGGGTCTAAACATGCTGTTACAATAAAACTATCTCCACACACCAGAGAGTTTCTGTGCTACCGCTATTTCTGAGGTAGAATGTCGGATTTTGCGGTTACTTTAGTGAGTAAGGGGTCTCCGGCTGCTTAGAGGTGGCTGGAGACCCCATAGTGAACAAGGGTGGTCTCCGGCTGCTGTATGGTGGCTGGAGCCACCACTTAGAGTATAAGGGGGTCTCCGGCTGCTTAGAGGTGGCTGGAGACCCTATAGTCAATAAGGGTGGTCTCAGGCTGCTGTATGGTGGCTGGAGCCACCACATAGGTATAAGGGGGTCTCCGGCTGCTTAGAGGCGGCTGGAGACCCCATAATGAATAAGGGTGGTCTCCGGCTGCTGTATGGTGGCCGGAGCCACCACGTAGAGTATAAATGGGTCTCCAGTTGCTTAGAGGTGGCTGGAGACCCCATTAATGTGTAAAGTAGTTCACCCTTCAAGTCCCCTCTTAGTTCCTGGTAGCTCGTAGTTTATATTTTATTTTTGGTGTGTGTGTGTGTGCGAGTGTGGGCATGCGTATTTATGTGTGTGTATGTGCGTGTGTGTGGGCCTCTTTTGTCCCTTTCGTCGTTCACTACGGCGATTCGGATACATTGCGCCTTTAACGTGGGCGCCCAGGAGTCCTGGGGGGCTCATTCCTACGGGGAGGGGGGATACGGAGGGAAGGAGGGCGGAAGGCATGGAGGTACCCGCACGTCCCCCTCCGACCTGGGCTCCTCCATTGTCCAGGATCTTTTCCGCAGTGGTGGTTTTCCCCCTAGGGGAGATTGGGGGGCTCAAAGGGGTCTCAGGGGCCCTCAAAGGAGCCAAGGGGAACCCTGAAAGGGCCCCGGGCAACTAAAGGGCCAAGTTGTGCCTTAAAGGGTCCAGGAGGCACTTAGGTCCTGAGGGAGGGAGGCTCAAGAAGCCAGGGAGGGAACATGTAAGGCTGAGAAATCCTCAGAGAGTGGAACTCCAGTTCCGCGGGAGCATGGAAAAAAATAAAAAGGAAAAAAAAAGTGTCAGGGCAGCGATCTGCTCCAAATTATGCAGCTACCCAGGAACAAGGAGTGCAGCGTACACAGGTAAGTTTTGTAGTTCTTGTGTGATGTAGTATGAATGTAAAATGTGCATTTAACAATGAGTCAAACAGTATGAACGTACAGTATGTTCGGATCCACGGAGAGAGCAATAGGGGCGATCTCCCCTCCCCAAGTTCCAAGATTTTGCTAGATATTTTTGAAGACTCAAATGTTCTGTCTGATCAACCTAATTTAACAGGCTCGAGCATTTTATTCTCATGGCTAAACAAAACTGGATCTAAAGTTTAAAATTGGTTTCGAACCATTGTGCAATACGCCTACACCCCCCACATATATATTGAGCTGGTGTTGTAAGTCCACTTTATGCACAGGAAGGCTTATCGGGACTGGACCTACATTTTAAAGTGGGAAGGGGATCGACCTCGAGATACCTTGAGAAAATAAATAGTTTGGCTTTTGTTGTTTATTAACTTTGCTCCTCATATCTGATCGTTCAGTTGGCCGCACCAATGTGAGGAATTATGATAACGATATACAAACTATCTATCTGGACCCTACATTTGCAAAACAATACTCTAATCTCTAAAACATGGAAGTCAATTAGTTCCTGTATATAGAAACATATATTGTTTACATAGAAAAGTGTAATTGTAGCTCAGAATTGATTATCGGTGAGGTGAGGTACCGGACTGAAATTCGCCCCTCTCAACGCTCTTCTGGATTCGCCATTGACGTAGTAACAATACATATGCACGCTTCAGTTATTTTGTAAGGTAACAGTATTTAGTTTACAAATATAATTTTTATGTGCATCGGCTGAAACTCCGAAATAAATTCCACCTTGCAGTACTTCAGTCCTCAAATTTCAGGGTTTGTCAAAGCTTAACACTGCAGTGGTCGAGCGGGAAAAACTCCCGTCATTGGTCGTGTGAACCATTGTTTGTCAAAATGTCTCTGGTTTTATAGCGAATATGCCCTTTTTAAAATATTCTGGTTCACTTAACAAAATCATAACTTATTTTACTCATCACATTACAGGAGGCAGAAAATCCTGAATCTAGTGCATAACATTTGGATGTAATGAAACCAAACAAAATTACATATCTTGGAATCTAATTTTTGTTATTTTCTATCCCAAGAAATTCAAAAATATGTTTTTGGTGGTCTGGACACACCAGGCGCGGATAGGGGCGATTGCCCCCCCCCCCAACTGCCAGGTTTTTTTTATATATTATTGTCCCTAATATCTTGAAAGACTCAAATGTTCTGTCTTTTATCACCAACTTTAATTACTTCGAGAATAATTTTTAAAGCTTCATCTAAGTTCATTTTATACTCAGAGAGGCCAATTGGAACTGGACCCCCTACAGTTTAAATTTGGACCCAAATTACCATGCGGTGTGCTTCAAAAGGAAATCGAACCCTAGACTCCTTGAGAGATAGGTGTTTGTCTTCTTTTTAATCCACTCTACTCCTCATATCTGATCGTTGAGTTTGCCGTTGCAATGGGAGGAATTATGATAACAACAGACAATAATAACAACTTATTGCAGCTCTGGACCCCTATTTTTGCAAAACAATAAATACTCTAATTTCTAGAACATGGAACTCTACTTGATCCTTTTTTACAGTACAATATATTGTTTTACAAAACAGTGCAAGTGTAGGTTAGACTCGGTGAGATGTGCAGCACTCGACTGAAATTCGCCATTCCCAACTGCGACTTCTGGATCCGCCACTGGGACACACCCACTTCATATATTTATAACAGATTTGAGAAACGCGTACTTATATACATAGAAACACTAACCATCAATATTTGCGTGGCACTATAGTGCTCTATGAAATATGAGCTCTAATAAAAAATCAACAATGGATATATTTCAAATAACGACTGCACAAACATCCTGAACTTTTCCAGGAAAGTAGACTTGAAGCCAAGGTAAAGAGTGTTGCCAGCCTGCAGAAGCACGTGAAAATATACGAGTGGATCACCTTTGTGATCCACGCGACCACTACAGTAGCAAATGCGATGAAATTTGGCTTCCTAAAGTTAATGACTATAAATAGGCAAGTTCGTACATAACTTTTAGGCTAGAAGTCTGTCTAGGAGATTAGAGTGTATTTCGTTGTTCTTGCATTTTTCATTAGGACATGCATTGAGTCAGCAGAGAGTTCCTGCAACAGAAACTTATTGTAACAGAGACTAACTGCAACAGAGAGTTACTGCAACAAAGACTTCCTGCAACAGAGAGTTCCTCACTGAACACCAGAGAGAGTTCCTCACTGAACACCGAAGTCACCTCATGAGATCCTAGGTGCTACTGTACAGAAGAAATAAATGTTTATATAGTTACAAGCAATTAATGTTTTACTTTCGATATTTATTACTTTGGTACTATTGTAGGGTAAAATGGAGTATATGAACAAACGCTTTCAAACGCTTAAGATGTTCTGATTAGGATGTAGATATGACATTTTTCTCGTAATATGAGTTTTTACACAACTTTTAACAGACATTTGAAGATGAGTTATCTGGAAAATTCATAACATTAAATGTTTCATCTTACATGAAAAAAAGTTTTCTTCAAATAAAAATAACCATAAGCAAACAACTATTTGTCTAATATTAATAAGATTAATATATATAGTTATTTTGAGTTTTTACGATGGTGGGATACCAACATTTCACGAATGAAAAATGGTTATTTGAGTGTTCTTCACAGTGTGAATTCTTATTGCCTCAATGACAATATTTACCACTATAAAAATGTAAGACAAGTAATTTTAAACTGCACCAAACTGTTACTATATATTTGGGTATCTTAGTAATCTTCATACCTACAACCAACATCAAACAAAACAAGACATATGCATGAACACTAAGCAAACGATATTATATTATTATTTACAGGCTTTACAATTACACCAGTCAACAAATTTGTTAAGTAATGTTGTTGCAAGGTACATAGAGATTAGGTAAAGCCATCCGAAGATTGCCGATCTTGCACGAACTCGTGACGTCACCGGAGAAGCAGTGAGCTCGGCTGAAGCAGACTGCCCCTAGCATTTATATGGGAGATTCAGAGAGCGAAAGTATATTATTACTTTTAGGGGGGGGGGAATAATAATTGTCATTCTCCAATATGGTATTGAGGCATCCTTTTAATGATTAAAAACAATTGAAAACGCGCTACTTTTAAAAGGGGGCAAAGTACATGTGAAAAATATTATTTTGAAAATCCATATCCTGAAACTTTCTGACCGATGCGCTACAAAGAAAGTTTCGTGTTCTCCTTTAGAATTTCGTCATTTTACAAATCGTAATATAATTTTAACAAAAACGTGGCATGCTAAAGAAGAATTAAAGAGTTTTAAAAAAATTGATTAATAGACGTAGTTTATTTTACTTCGCTTATCTGTCACATATGGCTAATCGCAAGATGAGAATGCGTGATGATATAATGAAAGGAGAGGAAAGTAGACCCATGCCCGGGCGGGGATTCGAACCTGGGGCCCTTATTAACAAAGATTATCAACAACATAGGCGTGCGCAAGGTGCCCCTCCTAATACGCTCATAAATTTAGTGTAGATAAATCTTATTACTGTTATTAGACAATATTACTATCTTTAAAAAATAAAGTATTTTCAAGCCGACGAAAGTTCCAAAGCATCTACAGCGGATTTATTTCCTATGTAATACGATTGATTGATTGAGTTCGTGTTTTAAGTTCACTTTATACACAGTATGGCTAATCGGGACAGTATGCCAAAAGATGCAAAGTGTGTTCATTTTACTTATACATATCATACTTTACAATACATATCTTAAACGATCGTCATGAAAACAGCTATATTTTTGGAAAGGTACTGCACCTTAAAATCCGTTCCCTAGCACTACGTCCACCATGACATAATTTTTGGCCACCCTTAAACCCACCTGCAGACAGCACATCCTTGTTCAAAAATCATTAACGTAACACCATTGATTAATGATTAAACATTTCTCAAACATCAAAAACTAAGACCAAGAAGCAACATGACATCCCACACTAAGGGTAAAAACACAGGGAAGCACATCCCTCATCGCTAATTGCCAGAAACTCGCAGGGACAAGTTTCCGACAATTCAAAACCATGGAGTCAAATGGGGAAAAACATGGTGGAGACCCGCTCATCGCAAGATGTTCCCAGGATCAAACACGGTTTGATCTTGGGTCTCTTGTTTCAAGTAGAAGGTTCTGTGATTGGTCCACTCAAAGTCACTTCTCCCCTTCGTGGAAGACACCCTCCTCATTTTCCCAGTTTCTTTTGACAGAGTTCCTCTCAACGGAAAGAATGGGGACCAGTTTGAGTGGGAGAGGCTTGTTCGAGGTGCCTGTCCGACATCTGGTTCATTCATTATATCCTGACATTTTTATGGCTTGACCGGGCTTATTTCGATTAGCAAGGGTCCTTGTGCCGCACTGTGTTTTTACCGGTGTTCTCTCTGCAGTTCCTGGTGGGGTGCGGGTGTGCGCAGGAGGAGAGCGAGATCTCCGAGGGGGCTGCCACCCTTGCCTTCGTCTTCGATTCAACGGGGTCCATGTTCGATGGCTTGATGCAGGTGAAGAAAGGCGCCGCTAAGATTATGGCCACCATGTTGGAGAGGCAGGAGAAGCCCATATACAATTATGTCCTCGTTCCTTTTCACGATCCAAGTTTGGTGCTTAAGATAACGTGACCAGACTTTTAAAGCAACAAAATGCCGGGACATTTTTCATAAAAGAAAGAAGTCTTTCATTTTCCCCCTATATCTTCCTCAGTGGCGTGTCCAGGATTTTCGATAGGGGAGGAAGTTGCCTATACTTTTTTTTAGAAGTTAGCCCTCATTTTTCCACCCTTTTATTGCCTCTGACATTCTTCTTCATCTTTTTATTTTAGGAATACGGTGCAAAAGGGTAGGGAGGTTATGACCCCCACCACGCCCTGGGCACGCCACTGATCTTCCATACTTTGTTTCTCTCTTTCCTCCTCTGTTCTCAATTTTGTTTTTTCTTTCCTGTTTTCATATTTGCCTATCATTTTTCTTTGTTTCTCTTTTTTTTCTATCTTATCCCCCTGTTTCTGAATGTTGAATCGAATTGTTGTTAAGTCCATTTTATGCACAGATAGGGTTATCGGGACTGGACCTACAGTTTAAAGTGGTATCCGTTGGGTATCGAACCCGGGACCTCTTGATTACAAGACAAGGACGTCACCGCTCCACATCGGGGAGACCATCACTTAGGAGTGACGCCCCTGCTGACTATTTGTTGAAGTGATATGACTGAAGAAACACGATTCTGTGTTGTGTTTCTAAGACACCTGATTGATTTATTTTGCTTCGTTTTACTTCGCTTTTCTGCCACTTTTGGCTAATTGCGAAGGTGGAGATGAGTGATAATATGATGAAATTGATGAACACTCACAAATATCCATGTCCAAGCCGGGAATCGAACCCGGGACCTCTGGCATCGTAGCACGATGTGATAACTACTTCGCCAAGCGGGTCAGCAAGACACAATTTGCAAAAAAATCGTAGCTTTCTATCATCTATGATTCAAAGCTTAGAGCTCAAAAAATATGAGAAAAACGAGGCAAACTCGTGAAGTAATTCAGTGGCCGTGGCTTTTTTTAAGTGTAGGAAGAAGTTATGGTCAGATGAGAAAGGTTTGAAAAATACGTTCAATTACAGACGCACAAATCTCTCGTACCACAGGCCCGGCGCAGTGGAACCACGAGCAAAACAACTTGCGCAGACCCGCGGCTCCTGTGCACCGTGTCCCCGCGAGTAGGGGTGGGGGAGAGTGGACAATGCTTCCTTATGGCCCGAGGTGGAGGGAAGAAGGGAAAGCTGCGCGGGGACTTCTCGTCCCAAGGTTTTTTTTTCCATGTGGTGGATCTATAGTCCTTTTCCCGCCCTGGGCAGTGGCGGCAGATGCCGTTTCCTTTCGACCCCCCCCCCCCCCCGCCGTCATTACCCAGCAACGGGAAATTGAAAATCAATATATTCCTAAGTAAGACATCAATCTATAAAATAAATAATGAGACTTAAACGCTATTTCAATACTATTAAGCACAAAGGGATATCTCCCTCGACCACAGTTAAACTTTAAGAATTGCGACACTAATTTCATATTATCATTACACGTATTTTATGAGAACTCTCTCTCTCTCTCTCTCTCTCTCTCTCTCATAAGTATTTTTAATGTAACAAGTATTCGGAAAATAATGAAGGTTTGACTTTACATGTTTACCGTTGTAGGTCTGTGAAATATGATTGTTTTTTCTTTACAAGAATTACATGTAATATTGCCGGATCTCCTGCGTGGGTGATCTAAGGTCTGAATTCTTTCCTGCGTTGTTCCGCATAAAACGGCTCTGGGGTTCACCCAGCCAAACATTAATGGGTGCCTGGGGGCAACTTTCTGAGGTAAAGGCGGCCGGAGAGTGGTGCTGATAACATCACCTCCAAAATGGCCGAGATCGAGAATGTGTGTGGCCCTACCCCCGCATTCTCTAAATGTGCCTTCATGACATGGAGCTATATGCACAGGAAACTTTACCTCTGCATGTAACAAGCGTGTTTCAGACATGATTGACCGAAGATATAATTTCTATTAGCCTAAATTACCAATAGAAAAAAACTTAGTGCGCCACTTGCTACGGTTACCGACAAAGTGAATAAATTCGAAGTTCTACACTCACATTAGGTGCAAAATCATGACCCTTTATCATTTTAAGGTCTCCTTTGGTGTAATTGTTTTATTATAGCCGAAAACACTTTTAGTTCATCTTTTAATTCAGTAGCCTTCATGTGTTAACATTCCGGCAAGTTTTCTACACTTTTCAGACAAAAGATCAGATGGCATGTCTCAGTATCCAGGGAAGGGGCTCGAGGCAAGACTCCCCCCCCCCCCAAAGTTTTCGGTTGACACTAGATAAAATTAGGTTTTTGGTTTCTTGTGGTGTGAATAAGATAATGTGACGATAATTTAAGGAGAGAAATAATTATCGAGGCAATACGGATAATGTTCTGTAACCCTGTTATTGATAATAGCAATCCAGGTGGGGTACAGGCGACTTGAGCCCCCCCTCCGTCCAGGATTTTTTCCTGTTTACACTACATAAAATTAGGTCTTTGTCTTCTTGAATAATGTCACGATAATTTAAGGGGAGAAATACTTATCAAGGCAAGATTGAGAATGTTCTTTAACCCTGTTGTTGATAATTGATAATATTGCACGTAAACTTTTATTGATCTTTCAGTGTTGTCTCAGTGAACTTGAGCACTATGTAGAGACTTGACAGCGTTTGGAAGCTGCACACGTAGGGCGATTCGTTGTAATTTCTAATCTCTGGAACGCTCGATAGGGAATGTTCTTGAATAAGAGGCAATATTTATGAATCGTTTATCTGCGGAACATTCTAGAATATAATGAGGATATAAATATGCGTTAATTAGAACCATATATAGATATTCTTTGACCGAACCTTGGATCCAATGAGAAAAATGGCGTTGTCTCTGATGTCATTTCCTTTTAAGCATTCAATTCAAGGACTTGTTCATGATTTATTTGATCTTGTACAAGGTGCTTTACTTCAGTCTCCAATACGAAATGATAAAAACTTCTGGTGACTTGATTTAAAAAAAATGTATACGAGATAAAGAGTGGCGTTCCCAGGATTCTTGGAAGGGAGATGGGTTACGCATACTATGTTTGGTGGTCAGTCCTCATTCTGACATCTTTTGCTGTCTTTGACGTTCTTTTTTTAAGGACTACTGGGTCAAATGGGGTTATGACCCCACCAACTTTCCCTTGCGCACGTCACTGGAGATACATGAGTAAGCATTTAATCATATTGGGAGACGAAACATTAGATGTGTTGGGAACGGAAGGGTTTTCACTGTGCATTAATTGTTTCGCGATCCAGTTGTATTCTAGAAGACTTCCTTTAATTGCTTCGTAATCCGGAAACTTTTCTAACGATGGAAGCGGCTCCGGCGCCCTCCCAACGTCGAATGACATGGCTACCTGGGGGAAAACCCTGGAGGGTAAAGGCGGTCAGGTGCGTGATGCTGATCACATCATCCCCACTCACGACCGAATCAACAAAGTGTGGGGCGTTACCCCTACACTACTATACGCCTTCATGGCGTGGTGATAAGCACAGGGGAGCACTTTACCTTTATATATATATATATGACAAGACTGCGGAAGCTGTGACAGACAATTAGACAATTTTGAACACTTGCAAGATGCTTAGGCCTGAATATGAACAATTTTGGTGGGTTTTGGCTTTTATAAGAGCTGCAAACATGGGAGGACAAGACACATTAGTGGTGTTCAGGCTCGAATCAGAAAGAAATATTTGAGAACTGTCTGCGTCCAGTTCGCAGCCAACAGTTTGAATCTCGCGTTGTCCCGTGCATATTTAACAGCTTCGTAAAAACACTTCTGGTATACACAGATGGTTTGATGCCTGATGAGAAGAAATGGACAAACACACATACTGAGATGGCTCCGGCACACAATGTTAATGCATGGAAACAGAGGAGTCGAGTGAAAAAAAATGTCCGGATTTCACGTTCTGATTAAAATGGTAGCCTTAAACAGTGGCGACGATTTAGGGGATAGTTACTCCCCATTTTTTTGCCTCCACACTATGGCCTCTTAATGCTAAGCCTTGTCTACCAAGAGAAAGTAAACTTTCCTTGCAACCCCCCCCCCTCCGTCTTGGAATCAAATTGCTACACTGGCCTTAAACATACAATTGTGAGGTTCTTATCTATACCCCCTTTAAAAAAGAAAGGTATTCAGCCCCCCCCGAAAAGAATTCCTGGATACGTGCCTGGCATGTCTGTATGCTTACTAATATCATAAAAGAAATTGAAAATTTCACTATGATGTTTAAGCTGCTAAAATATTCCTCGTAGAGCTAAAATAATCGTCTAGAACCTGGTAATAAAAATCAACATTGTACCATTTTTGTGGATCTTCAACAGTTTCATTATACTCTTTGGATTTCGGTCCTGTACAGTTTTGCCTATCCTTGGTCATCTATATCTAAATTCGATGCCATTTTCTTCTCATCAACCGGGACTCGCAAAGTCGCCTCCCCCCGACGCCTCCACGAGTGGAGGGAGGGAGGCCCTGCCAGGCTGCCAAGTAGCGTCTAACGAACTTAGAAATTTTTCATCACTCCTGCTTTCTTCAAAGCGCTGATTGGTTTGCAAGAAATCATCTAACAGCATCTATCACATCGTAGATTAATGTTTTGAAGACATTTGCTCATTGCATTATGTGGAGTAAAAGGTCATACCAGATACTAGTGAGCAAAGGAATGTAAAGCCACGAAACTGGTTTGAAACACGCACTGAGCCTTATGTGCGACCATCTGGACAGTTTTATTGTCGCCAGTTATTTGAAGGAGCTCATCATAGACCTCTCCCACTTGATATCTCAATGGAGTTGAGGCATCCAATCTGCTTTTCCACATTGTGGCACTCAGTTGTTTTAAAGTGAGACGAGAGTACTGATATGTTCCTTCAAAACGGTGGGTTGGCATTTATTAACTTTCAAGTTTTCAATAGCCTAATGTCTTATCTTCTCTTCAAATTTTGCCATCTGGGCAGTGGCATGGTTCCCCCCCCCCTTCCACTGGCCCTGGCTCGTACTATTCATTGTACTTAGAATGTAACCTGCAGGCCCACGCACAAGGTAGGGGAAGAGGCCCTTGCCCTCTTGAACTATGAGTTTTTTTTTGTTTTTTTTTATGTGAACCTATAGGAACCAACGAAAATAGTATTGAAGATATTTCAGAGTTTGCGAGAATTTCGATTTTGTCACCTTACCCTGTCTTGTGAATTGAGGATAATAAAAAGTGCTGCTTAAACTCTGTAATTATGCTAAATGCTTCTAAATTGTGATAGGATTTATTATTATTATTTACTATTTTCTGAAAACTGCAGTTTTATGTTCAATTATGTATATACAGGGAGGTTATTTCAGTCGTTTACCACCAGAGTGTCGGCCGTTCGGCGCACCCTTCATGCAACAGGTCCCGGCAAATTGCATTACAGGAAGTCCGTAACAGAAACCGCTTGTTTTGTAATGTTTCCACTTTTCACAATTACAATTAAAATTACAATTGAAATAAGCACGTACCTTGTCGCAAGGATGCTGGAAAAGGTGCCCTCCCAAATACAAATATTTCTGGCACCTTATTTCTGACATCTAATCTTAGATTAGACATCGCTACTTTATCCTCAGTTGTCGCGACAGCGCAGGCAGCTTATCGGGGAGTTGTCAGCCGCGAGAGGGCGCTTCATACTGCACCTGTCGGCAGTGATGCCAACCGTAGGGACATGTCCCTACGCATGACTTCTCACTATATTTCGCCCGCGTAGGGACGTAGGTACAGATTTTGCCAAATGAGGGAAACGTAGGTACTTTTTTCAATCCTGGAAAATTACATTTTATTGTGCAAAGGTGCAAAGCTTACTCGCCAGTCAGTTGCACTTTCTTCGTGTTCGGTTTGGAATGAATGGATTAGTTTATCTGGATACTTTAGCGAGGAGGAGAAAAAAGAACTAACAAATCTCCATCAGAATTTTGGAAATGTTATCGGTTACCAAGAACTTTCAAGTAAAGTTCTTTTTTGAAAACATTTCCACTCTCGCAAAAATAGTGCTAACATTGCCGCATGCTAACGCGGAAACGGAAAGAATATTTTCAATGTTAAATGATACAAAAACAAAGAAGAGAAATAAAATGGGACCAGAATTGTTAAAAGACTGCAGGAAATACAGCATATATCACCAACCAACATCTATCTCTTCACAGCATGACATAATCATCAGTAAACGACTCAATGTTATTCATAAGGGGTGTGCGGGATCCCGAAGAGTCAGGACCGGGATCGGGAAAAAAAAATTCCCGTCCCGATCCCGACTTCGGGAAATGACTTCCCGACTTTTCGGGATCCCGAGCAGTCGGGAAATACTGCAAGAATTTACAATACCGGACCCTTCTGTAATTTCTATGCAACGTCTTATACTCACGAAATAATTAGTCGTGATGATTTATCTCAAGTTAACATGTTGGGGTGAGGTGAAAAAATTGTTCATTAACGTGTAGAAGTTGTAAAATAAGCTTTTCAATTCTCGCAATGATTCTCCGTATACAAGTATGGTAGCCATATTTGTTGATATGAACAATTGACGTTCGCAATTAGTTACGCTGTCTACAGCGTTGCCACACTGTTGATTTCATACTTGGAGAGCATGGATTGTGTAAGAATGGCGGAAGAGAACAGTAAAAAAGTTGTTAATGTTGTACATATTGTTAGGTGGAGTGTGCAGGAGGATGGCCGTGGGCTAATAATTAAACTTATGGATTTCAGTATATTGCCCAAAGAAGGTGCTTACATGTGACAGCCACAATCACGATGTAGAAGAGCATGTGGAGTGTGGACTGATTTGGTTACAGGTAAGTTTGGCAACAGTGCATCGAACGTAAAATTGCAGGATACGAAAATGGCGTCTTCGATGATGAACGTTTGCCGTTAAAGTGCTACGAAAATAAGATTTTCTTATCGGTTCGTAATCACAATTACCGCAAAACCATTCAGGAATAGCCCCACTGACCATTCTCGGTAAGGTTAGGTTAAGTTAGGTTAGGCAAGGCAAACATAGTTAAAATTTGGGCTCGAAAAGAACATGCACGGGTAGCCCCACAAACCACTACTATTCTAGTTTTGAACTTGCGTTACTTATTATTCACTACAGAAAATTGTGTAGAATGGCTCAACAAACGAAATTGGTTCAACATAGAACTTGAAACGGTTTGAGAAAATAGTTTGTTTCCCAACCTGCTATCGATTTACTGCCGTAAAATCTCCTCGGGAACAAAATCGACAGGATAAAGAAAATATAGAGGATGGATCGACGCATGATTGTTAAAAGAGCGCGTCGCTGTGTATCCATGCACCCTTTTATTTGAAACAAGTCCGCTGGTGAAGTATAGATAAGATTTTGACGTAATTTTATTTCTATTTCCTGAAAACCTATTCCTTTGAATTCGATTTCCCTATCCCAGGGACTTGCGTTTGCAGATTATGCTAGATTTGACCATTATGCCAAAAGCAGGATGCTAGGGACCAACGAAGATCAAACTGTGCTACGTTTAGTACCATTTTGATGGTGTTGGCACCACTGATTGAGGAACCCCTCGATGTTTTCTAGCTGTATCTTTAAAAACCTCAACCTCCCCCTTGCCCCTTTTCCACTCCTCACCCACCTGTCTGTAGGATGACCGCCGATGTTCCTCAGCGAGCGACAGCTAAGCCTGTGTTCATCGTCTTTTGGCTGTGGCTGATAGGAGCGGCACCAGTCAACTCTTGACAGTAGCTATACTGCTGGTCCTGAACGTATCACCAGTTTGGCATCTTTGACAGAACCCCAGAGGAAGCCGACCGAACCCGTATCTGGTTTCGAGCCACCACCTGTTTTTCTGAAAAGCAATGTTGTCACTTTTAGCTGCAGTGTTTAGACACCCATTCATTCACTGTGACGTTTTACTCCCAAGGTCTTTATATTGCTTAAAAAAATAGCAAAACACAATAACTCAGCTTAGCAAAGATAGAGAACCGCAACCTCGCGTTTAGAAATCTCTAAAGAAACTGAATTAGCAACATCTCATTTAGTCCACGTGGACTTGACGAGAGTTGTCATTTCTTGGACGGACGCTATTGGTGGGAAAGGTTTCAGGGGACGATTTATTGCACTGCACGTGGACCTGACATGTGGTTGTTAGGGGGAAAACTGATCTTTCGGAACTTTCTTTGAAGTAAAGTGAGGTTTCGTTGGGGACGAGCGCTATAACCTAGTCAATTGTACGTACATTGAGCTCATGATTTTATAACGCACATTATTATTAAACTCCTAAAAAGCAGAGAACTGGAAGTAAGTATAAATGAACTGTAGGAAGTTCCTCATTTCGTACATGGAGGAATCGGTTCTGAAGTAAAGTTAACAACATTCATTCATTTTCTCCTCTCGCTGGCTAATAACTAATTGAATAACATCCAATTCGTTTGGGTTCTCAACTAAATTGCAATAATTGGAATATGTTTTCAACGCAAAGCTTTCTAAATCACCATGTACTGTAGGATCATACTTCCTGTTCCTTAATACTGATAACTGAGACTGTAGTATTTCCGGACTTGCAAATTGTTTCATGAATTCCCTTTGAAAATGATCATATGAAGAAAACATACGTTTGTGAGTTCTATACCAGTACGCAGCTCTGTTGGTGAAACACTGCTGAATACTCTGTAGCCTTTTGTTAATTGGAATGCCCATAAGATCAAGCATAGAATTAAGATGTTCTAGATATTCTCGAGCTGATTGGTCTTCTATTTTTCCAGAAAATTTGGGTAAATAAGACAGTTCATTTATCTTTACATATCTGTTTCCTCTATCCCCAACAGTAATTACAGGTAAAGACGTTGGAGAAATACAACGATCAAACTGACTTTGTGGATTATCACAGTAATTGTTATTTGTATTTGACTCATTAACACCAATTTCAGCATTTGGACAACTTGTGCCAGTCATTAAATTTGCATTACGCCTTTCACCTTGAAACCATGGTCTGCAAGCTTCATTCTGCAAGGAAGAAATATGACGAAACCCACACGTTTCACCAGGGACATTACTATGATGAACGGCAGGGAGGTTAGGTTCTTGCGAGTATGTAAACATTTGATTTATGTAACTATTTTCACCATCAGCAGAACAACATTGTTGAACATTGGAACGTTTATCAATATTTGTAACGGTAGAATTCAATCTAGAAGTTGTCTGCATATTGTTAATGGCATAATTACTTGTATCCTTAAACTGTACACTATTAGGTGACATATTATTTCGATAATGTTCCTCATTCCAGGTTGGAATAAATCTTTTGTTTCGCTTCCAGCGAACACGATTTCGAACATGCGGTTCATCGAACATTGTTTTCACATGGGTTGTTAAAGATTCATCAGATGAATAAGTAGATGAATTAGTCACCCCCGAGTCAACTGCATTTCTAGCCCTTTCACGTGATGTCTTAGTTTGAGAACTATTTTGTGCAAGGGGAGGTTTCAAATTTCCTTTTGTGTTGCGTTGAAAATTTGCATAATTAGTTTGCAAAACATCAATACGAGATTCTATATGTTGAAACCTATTATTACAATCAATAAGATACGTTCCAAAATGTACATTTTCCTTACCAGCAACTTCCAACGATGTCAATCTATTATTAATATCAGTTATTTTGGATGAACATACTGTAATAGATTTATCGTATTCACTAATCAAATCTTTATTTATTAAAATTTGTTGTCCTTGAACGTCTTGTTCTGTTCGGATTTGAGAAATATTGCTATTTAAAATACTTCCCAAATGTTCATTTTCTTGACACATTCAGAAGCTATTGAATCAAGTTGTGTTTTAACATCGGAAGTCAAGTTGTCTAATCTTTGATTAACAGTATTAATTTCTTGATGAACCGATTCAAATTTTGAAGTTAGGTTACTATAAATATCCAATTCCAATTGTTCAAACTGAGACTTAATATTCTCATTAAACTCTGCAAATTCTTGATTAGATTGCTGTAACTGTAATTTCATATCTTGGTTAGCAAGATCCATTCGGGTTTTTAGTTCTTCGTTAGACTGTTCTAACTGCAATTTCATTTCAGCATTAGACTGTTCTAACTGTGATTTCATAGAATTTTCTAACTGAGATTTCATTTCAGCATTAGACTGTTCTAACTGTGATTTCATAGAATTTTCTAACTGAGATATCATTTCAGCATTGGACTGTTCTAACTGCGATTTCATTTCAGCATTAGACTGTTCTAACTGCGATTTCATTTCAGCATTAGACTGTTCTAACTGCGATTTCATTTCAGCATTAGACTGTTCTAACTGCGATTTCATTTCAGCATTAGACTGTTCTAACTGCGATTTCATTTCAGCATTAGACTGTTCTAGTTTCGTCTTGAGGTCTTCATTAGAAGCGACCATAAGCAATTGAATACTCTTAACAGTACTTAACAAATCACCAAAATTCGGGTTAAGAGTTTCTAGATAAGCTAGCAAACTAAAAGGATCATAATCTGGTTTGCAATCTTTACAATAATAATTTTCTAGTGTAGTCGAATAAATTGTCCAGTGAGTGACTGTAAGTTTGAGACAAGATATGTGATGCCATGACGAGCACTGTGTACACTGAACATATCTCAAATCATTGTCAGGATCATTACAACAAGATAATTTGTCGGGTTTTGTAGAACAAACATCATGTTCTGTAGTATTTGCATTACTGGAAGCGACTACGAGATTACCAGCATCAAAGTAAGTAGTCATTGTATTAGCCTGAATGTTTGTTTCTTTACGCGACGATTTAGATTTACTTTGTTTTAACTTATCAGCCATTGTGATCTTTACACATATGACGATTCACTTAAGAAGTTACGTTATACAAGCACAATGAAGATTGTGACATAAGTCTTAATTCAGCATATGACAAAAATTCTGTTCCATTACAACAGACATTCTTACCACTATCAGAAGATTGCACACTTTTTGAACAATCCTGGCTTCTGGGTCGCCACTCTTGATAACCGTCGCTGCGCTTAAACTTGCAGAACAATTATCAATGCAAATAAAATTGCGTAATTAACGATAACCGTTATATTTAAAATAAATACAATACAGGCGCAGAAAATCTCACAACTTCCATCACCATTTTTAGTACTTATTATTTCTCGTTGCTATGGTTACATCAATTTCATTTCTTGTATTTTATACAGCGTGATAAGATGATTATAACAATATCTATAAAACAAACATGCATAAGTTAAAAACAACATCAATAACATAAATAATATTAACTTTGAACATGATAGTTTGAGAATATGACAGTCTCACGTTACTGTACCACAAAAAAGAATATCATTCCATTGCATTGTTAGACATTCTAACTTGTTAGTGCTGGTCTCCAAGTGGCAAGAGCTTAGGAGCCACCTACCTTTGTCAGAAAAGTTCCAGGACTGAGCTCGTAAAAAATAATTTATTCAACTTACCAACTAATGGCCCTAGGTTTTGTCAAAATAGTCTCCTCTGCTATCTATACACAGTTGCTACCGTTTCTGGAGGTCATGGAAGCAAACATGGAAGCTTCATCTGGGATGCTTCTCAGCACATCTGTCACAGCTGTTTGGATTGTTGAAATATTGCAATATCTTCATGATGCTTCCCTTTCAGTGGTGTTTTCACATGGGGGAAAAAATCACACGGCGACAATTTGGGTTAATATGAAGGATGTGGTAGAGCAGGGATGATGCTTGGCCAGATATTCCTGGACTGATGATGCAGTAGGGGGCTTTGCATTGTCTTGCAATAAGAACCACTGCCCAGATGCAGGGTTTTCCCTAGCTTAACGCAGAACTTAGTGTCAACTCTGCTCGGAACCTATGTCCATCACGTCACTCGTGTAACTTCCAAGTAAATGTGCCAATAAGCCGAACAGTGGGTTGCTAAGCACAGCCCTGTCACATTGTGAGTTTACATGGAAACACTTCCAAGGCCATATTTATTCAGAACACATATCAGGTGACTGAATAACACCCTTTTTTGTGGCTGAATATCACAGGTAAGGAATAAAGAAAATAGTCCTGGAACTTTTCTGACAAAGGTTGTAAATGTTGATAAATTTAGTGAAAATATTACTCTTACTGAAAACAAGTGTTACCTTCTTTGATTTATATATATATATATATATATATATATATATATATATATATATATATGTGTGTGTGTGTGTGTGTGTGTGTGTGTGTGTGTGTGTGTGTATGTGTGATTGTATGTATGTATATGTGTATATATATATATATATATATAGATAGATAGATAGATAGATAGATAGTATGTTTGTGTAGTAGTTGTGCTGTTTAATGTTTTTGTGTTCGCCTTGTGTAGTAATTGTGCTGTTTAATGTGTTTGTGTTTGTCTTGTGTAGTAGTTCCTCCATTCATATTGGGGGTTAGGCGTAGAGCTGACAACTCTGCACTGTAAAAAAAAATGTCAAGAAACAACAATATAAGGCCATGGATGTTCCCAAGGTAAAATATTCCGGAGGTAAAATAGTCCCCCGTTCGGATCTCCGGGTGGGGACTACTTTGGGAGTAGTGGGGTCCCTGGACTAAGGATAAGATCTACATTAGGAATAAGGATATTAAATTAGGCACCTGGAATGTTCTGAGCCTTTACCGGCCTGGGGCATTTCAGTGTACAGTTAATGAGATAGTTAAGTATAAATTAGATGTAGTAGCTGTCCAGGAAGTTAGGTGGCCAGGAGAAGCGAATTGTAAAACTAAAAATTATACTTTTTTCTATGGTGGTACTGAAAATCATAATTTTGGAACAGGCTTTTTCATAAATAATAGAATTATCTCTGCTCTTAAAACAGTAGAATATATTAATGATAGGATATCATATGCAGTTTTACAGGGTAGGTGGTGTAAAATTATTTTAATAAACATACATGCACCAACGGAAGATAAAGATGATAATACTAAAGATGATTTTTATACAGAGTTAGAACAGGTCTTTGATAAATTTTCTCAGTATGAAATGAAAATTCTGTTAGGTGACTGTAATGCACAGATTGGCAAAGAAGAGACATTTAAACCCACGATTGGTAAAGAAAGTCTTCATGAATTAAGTAATGATAATGGTATAAGATTGATTACTTTTGCAACCTCAAAGAATTTAATTGTGAAAAGTACCACTTTTAAACATAAAGATATCCATAAATATACCTGGTCTTCTCCAGATGGTAAAACTCATAATCAGATAGATCATATTCTCATTGATAAGAGAAGGCATACTAGTATAATTGACGTTCGTACACATAGAGGTGCTGACTGTGCCAGTGACCATTATTTAGTAATTGCTAAATTAAGAGAAAGACTCTCAGTGATAAATCATGAGCAACAAAATCTAAAAGTTCTAAAATTTGATACTGGAAAGTTTACTGATGAAAGAATTAAGAAAGATTACCAAATTAAACTGTCAAATAGATTTGATGTTTTGCAGGATTTAAATGATGATGAAAATATAAATGAAACAGACGTAAATAAGAATTGGGAGCACATACGTAATGTGGCCGCGGTGGCTCAGTCGGTAACGCGTCTGACTACCATGCTTAAGGTCCCGGGTTCGATCCCCGGCCGGTTCAAATCCGGGAACTTTTCTAACGGTGGAAGCGGCCCCGGCGCCTACCCAGCGTCGAATAACATGGGTACCCTGGGGGGTAAAGGCGGTCAGGGGCGTGATGCTGATCACATCACCCCTACTCACGACCGGATCAAGAAAGTGTGGGGCGTTACCCCCACACCCCCTATACGCCTTAATGGCGTGGTGCTATGCACAGGGGAACACTTTACCTTTTTTTTACGTAATGCAAATGCTAAAGAAAGTATAGGATACCATAAACCAAGAAAAAGTAAGCCATGGTTTGATAATGAATGTCATAATCTAATAGAAATAAGAAATCAGGCTAGACTTAGGTGGTTAAATAACTCTGATGATACAAATCTAAACAATTATAATAGAATAAAGCGAGAAGTTAACCGCACGTTTAGAAGTAAAAAAAGAGATTACTTGAAAAGCAAAATTAACGAAATTGAAACATACAGCAAAAATAAAAATATCAGAGATTTATATAAAGGTGTAAATGAATTTAGAAAGGGGTGGGAACCTAAAGTAAATTTGATAAAAGATAAAGACGGTGATTTTCTAGCTGACCCAAGCGATATTCTAAATAGATGGAAGAACTACTTTAATGACCTTTTAAATGTCCATGTAGGAGATAAATCAGAAGCAAATGAAGTCCACACAGTAGAACCTTTAGTTCCAGAACCTAACTTGACTGAAGTTAAAGATGCTATTAAAAGGCTAAAGAATAACAAAGCACCTGGCATTGATTTAATACCAGCTGAGTTAATTAAATATGGTGGAAATTCATTAATATGTCAAATTCATAAATTAATTTGTTTAATATGGAATAAAGAAGAAATCCCTCAACAGTGGAAAGAATTCATAATTGTTCCTGTGTTTAAAAAAGGTGATAAAATGAACTGTAATAATTACCGTGGAATTTCTCTACTCTCAACAACATATAAAATATTATCTAACATTATTTTAACAAGACTAACCCCATATGCTAATGAAATTATAGGTGATTATCAGTGTGGATTTAAACGTAACAGATCAACTACAGATCAAATTTTTCACATCAGACAGACACTTGAAAAAAAGTGGGAATATAATCAAAATGTCCATCAGCTATTCATTGATTTCAAAAAAGCATATGATTCGGTCAAAGGAGATAAATTATATAATATATTAGTAGAGTTTGGAATACCTAAGAAGCTTGTTCGTATGATAAAAATATTCACCAGTGAAACAGAAAATAAAATTCGTGTGGGTATTAATATGTCTGACAAATTTACAATTCATGATGGGTTAAAACAAGGAGATGCATTATCTCCATTGCTCTTTAATTTTGCCTTAGAATATGCTGTTAGGAAGGTAAAAGAAACTAAAGAAGGACTAAAATTAAATGGTGTGACTCAGTTGTTAGCATATGCAGATGATGTACACTTACTGGGGGAAGATGTGAATACAATTAAGAGTAATGCTAAAATATTTTTCAAGACTGCTAAAGAGATAGGTTTGGAAGTTAACAAAGAGAAAACTAAATATATGGTTACAGGCCGAAACCAAGTGTTAGGTAATAATCAAAATCTAATTATTGATAACAACTCGTTTGAACCAGTTTCTAAATTCAAATACTTAGGAGTAATATTAACAAATGAAAATTATATTAAAGAGGAAATAAAAAGTAGGCTTAATTCAGGAAATGCATGTTACTTCTCTCTTCATAAACTTTTATCTTCTCGTTTAATATCTAAGAAACTAAAAGTTAAAATATACAAAACAGTAATTTTGCCTGTAGTATTATATGGATGTGAAACTTGGTCCCTTACATTGAAAGAGGAACATAAATTGAGAGTATTTGAAAATAAGATCCTTAGGAAAATCTTTGGACCTAAAAGGGATGAGGAGACAGGTGAGTGGAGAAGGTTACATAATTTAGAACTACATAATTTGTATTCATGTCCAGATATTATTAGAATAATTAAATGAAGAAGACTTAGGTGGGCAGGCCATGTGGCACGAATGGGAGAGGAAAGAGGAGTTTACAGGATTCTTGTTGGGAAACCTGATGGTAAGAGACCTGTAGGAAGGCCAAGACGAAGATGGAGGGACAACGTTGAGATGGACCTAAGGGAAATCGGTAGGGATGGAAAAGAGTATATAGAACTTGCTCAAGATAGGGAAACATGGAAGGCCTGTGTTGCTGCAGCCATGAACCTTCGGGTTTAAGAAGGCTATGGAGTTAGTTAGTTAGTTAGTTACATATTATAGTTACCTTTCTTGCTGAAAAAGGAAAATATTCCCAGTAATATTTCTGCACACGAAATCCACACATTTCTATTTCATAAATAAGACTTGAAGCCATATGAATCTATCGTGCTATTATACTATTTGGGCTGTAATCAGTCACTCCTCCAAGTTGTTCTGATGAAATGAAAGAGAAATGAGGAAAATCAGTCCCTATGGGTGATAGATTACAGATTACCACGGCCTTTTAACCTTAGCAGCGGTAGGCCGGTTGCAGACAAAGAGGTGGTCAAATAGAAATGGAAATCTCCCCTTGCCCTTTCAGCGGCATTCTGTACCTGAAACTGGCCAGGTGATTGAAAAGTCTGCTAGAGGATCTCCTTCCAGCCTGTATGCTTCTCACCGAGGGGTGGCAATAAATATTGCGATTTGAAAATAATGAGAGATGAGAACGACTGATCTATCACTGCTAGATTCGCTACTACTCAGGTCACTGTATATGTTGAGGCCTGGGGCTAACATAATCGCAGTCCCTATACACAATTACAGTTATAACTTTTAGACGAAGTTATGCCAAGGATCACTCTGAGAATTCTAGGGCCCTGAGGCAATGTTGATATCGGGGCATCTTTAATATCCCATGGATATGTGTTACAGTGCTCGAAGATAGGGGGTGTGGGGGGATGGTATTCCCCCAGCTAGCAAAGTATTCACAAAGCCTCCCCCAGCTGTCTCATTGCCACCATGTTAAATCATAGATGCATTACCCCCAGTTAACCCCAAGGCTCCAGCAAACACCCCTAAGCTAACATTTTCCACTTCAAGCGCTGGTTACTCACACATGCATGTTGTGCTAATCAGTGTCCAAAATGACCATCTTTTCCACGCACATATTCCCTCAGTCCCTGTGGCCCCTCATAAACTGCATTGCAGAATGTATCGAGAGGGAAATCTGCCACTGCCTAGCAGTGGCGTATGCCGGTTTTAACGAGTGGGTAATCTCCTACCCTTGATTCATCCATCCACTCGAAGTCTCCCTGCAGATTTATCTCACCATCCATACAGGATTTATGAATATATGTGTGGAAAATTTTACCTTATTGTTGCGACCACTATCAATTAATTGCCTGGAGACGGTCGGTGACGTATTTGTAGTGGCTTCTTAGACAGCGAACTCTTCGTTTTACAACGGCGGCAAAACCTTACAGCGATGTCAATGTGCTAACCAGCATGGGATTTTCCCAGGGAAGAGAAATTTTGAAACTAAACTACTATTACAGGAACGGGAAAAGAGTGGCTGGCATGTGATAGGGAATTTGTCCTCTAGGCCAAAACAACACTGTCCCATTGAACACATGCAGAACTCTCAGGCCGCTGACCTTCAACCAACAAACCACGCTTTACGATGTTTTCAATCCCTCTGCTGCTTTGTTTATGACTGGCCGGAGATGACAAAGGGAATTTTGCGAGTGGAAATCGCGTTGAAAGAAGTTTAAGAAAATTAGGTTTCTTACTGCGTGGATTTTCTTAAGTGTATGAGTGTGTGAATTACGTATATATGATGAATGATCTGTGCTGCGTCGTGTAGTGAACGAAAATGAATGCCATAATTAACGAACTATTGCCAAAACAATTTACTCTGCATTTGCATGAGGATAAACTTCAAATCGTGAAGATATGCAGGCCTCTGGCATCGCAAAGAAGAGAAGAATGGATTTGATTTGTTATTTTGCGTTGCTCTTGTGCCACTAATCGCGACGATGAGAATGAGTGACGACGATACGATGAAATTCATGAAGTGTCATTCACAAAGAATACCCATGTCCATGCCTGGATTTGAGCCCGGGACTTTTCTAACGTTGGAAGCGGCCCCGGCGCCCACCCAGCATCGAATAACATGGGTACCTGGGGGAAATCCTGGGGGGTAAAGGCGGTCAGGGGCGTGGTGCTGATCACATCACCCCTACTCACGACCGGATCTTTTTTACCCCTGGCGTAATAGTGCGCTGTGCTAATAACCATTTTACCACAGAGGTTGCCAAGAGAAGAATGGAGTTCCTGTCCAAATTAAATATTCAAGGTAAGAAGTTTATTATACGCGTATATTTTATTCTCGCACGTAGGCCTACATAAATATTTCACAATATGGGCCTCTATATTTTATAAATAACCATGAAATATTTCAAATGTTTTCCTTATTGTTTTTATATTAATGAAACAGTGTTATTTTTATAATTATTAGTAAATTGTAATGTATTGTAATGTATGTATTGTATTTTAATTGCAATGTCACATCACCTTAAAATCCAAGAAATTGAACGAAAAAGAGCCTCCCATTTGAACATTATGATAAAAAGAGATAGGCCAGGTTTTAAACCCAGCATACGCCACTGGTAAAATGAGAATTAACATAGAATTGGTTCGCAAATGTCGTTCAGATTTCCGTGTTTCTCGCGCACTTTGAGATGTATTTTCCCTACTTCCCTTTTCAGTAACTAATTTGTGAACCCAGAATTCCCGTTCCTAAGAAATTTCCCTGTCGTAAACAACACAGCTCCTACGATACAAAGGCCATCGGGGAAGAATGGCAGAAGAGGGCGCCAGCCGAGGGAACGGCAAAGGCTCTGGGGTGGAGAGTGCAACTGGCGACTCTCTCCAGAAGGAGGTTACCCTGGCCACGGAATCACCGCGCCTGTGAAGCAGTTTCCTTCCCCTCTCCCCTCCCTCCCGTCAAGGGATTTAAAGGCAGGCGGTGGAATCTCACCCTGCCGAGATTCATCCAGCTGGAAAAAACCTCTCGGACATTCAGTGGCAAATGGTTGAAAACATTCGCGCGCTGGAAGCAAAGAAATGTATGAATCAAAGATTGGTTCGGAAGAATATTGCAAAGAAATAAAAAAAGACTAAAAATTATAGCCGGGTCATCTCCGATTACCTAATTACCCAAAGTATACGCCGCCGTGGTAGCATCGCCGCCTTGTAATCAAGGGGTCCCGGGTTCGATACCCGGTGGAGGCACAAGTGGTTCGGATCCCACTTTAAACTGTAGGTCCAGTCCCGATTAGCCTTACTGTGCATAAAGTGGACTTAAAACACCAACTAAACTCAACCCAAAGTATAAGCCGCTGCTGCCTAGAAGAGAGTGCTTCAGACTGGCAATACTGTGGAGTCTTTTTTGAAAGCCATGTATTGAAGCACAGACCACAATTTGTAGTCCAGAGGGTTAAGATCGGTACTGTCAGGTAGCCAATTTGCAACAAAGGAAATTAAGTCTGCCTCGTTCGTCTCAAGCCACTCCTGGGTTGTTCCAGCCTTATGAGGTTGTGCAGAATCCTTCTGAAAGCTTCACTTCTGATCATGAAATCCTGACTATTGTCTCCAATAGTATCTCCTGGTACACCCTTGCTGATGTTTTGATCCCTTTCTCACAGAAATGGGGCTCAGTAGTGCCATGACAGACTGAGGTAGAATGATGGCCCCCCTCAGGGACGTCGGAACTTATTTTGGAGTGGGGGGCAGGTTTTTAAATCTATCAACCAGTTTTTACAATCTCATCCTCCCACACACACACACACACACACACACACACACACACACACACACACACACACACACACACACACACACACCACACACACACACACACACACACACACACACACACACATATATTTACAGTGTGTCCGTAAAATAGTGGTGGGGTTTTAAACGGTCATAGTTTTGGAACAAAGCATGGTAGAGAGATGAACGATATGTTAAACTCTCCAAGTTTCTAACCTGTTCAGTAGACTTCGATTCGGGGTTAGGTAATTCTCCCTCTTCGTCCGACTCATCGCTGAGGAAATGTTTCGTTAAGAAAATTCCGCACGATTTTGGAAAAATGTGGAGGATCACCATCTAACAGGAAAAAGGAATTCTCCGGTAAGGGCACTGCATATCCAGAAAGGTGGTCCCCATTATTGTTTGTTCAGCAAAAAAGAAGGGGCCAATAACTCTGTCTCGTCCAATAGTGCTCCACACATTCACTTTTTCACTGTCACGCTCATGTTCCGTAATGGTATGTGGAGGTTCACTACGCCATATACGAACATTATGCCGATGTACCCATCCCGAAACATGAAACTTTGCTTCATCACTGAAAATAAACTTGTTGAAAAACTCCTCATCCTGCTCTAACCTCTCCAGAATGTCTTTAGCAAAATCACAGCTCGAAACACAATGCACATGCGCTACCCCTCGCGCCTGTAGGTGTCAGTGCGTAAGCTTTCGCATACATAAACTTGGAGAGTTTCTCTTTGCTTTGACGTATCGTTCATGTCTCTACCATGCTTTGTTCCAAAACTATGACTGTTTAAAACCCCACCATTATTTTACGGATACACTGTATACAGTAATTATTATTAAATAGCTTATTTTATTTTATTATATATATATATATATATATATTTATTTATTACGTAAATAGTAATATATACTTATTGAATATATGAATGTCCACAGTGGCGAAGCCTCATAAAAGATAAGAGAAGGCCCAGAGACCTCTATTACGGAATATTTTAGTACTTATAATTCCATTAAACGACACTTAATACATGAAAACTGAAATTCTAGGTCTTACGATAATTACCACAAATTTCCACCCCTGCCTGGTACTCGATCTTCGCATGCAGTAAAGCACGATGATTAGTGATTAGTAACATAACTGAAAATGCACTAATTTTAAAAGGATACGAAGTACGTACACGTGCAAACGTATTAAGAAAATCCATGTTTCTGAAGCTTTCTGATCGATGGTTAAAAAGAAAGTTACCCGTGGCCCTGTTCTCATTTACAATTTCATCATTTTATAAATATTAGTATAATTTTAACAAAACGTATAATAACATACTAAAGAAGAATTACATGAATGAAAGAGTTTAAAGGAAATAATTTAATGATAGATTTATTTTATTTCACTTTTATACCATTTTTGGCAGATCGCAATATGCTATCCTTTATTTGGTAAGCGCTATATTTTTCATATTTAAACATATAAAACATTTCTGATTCTAAAATGGCGTAACAAAACGATTATTCAGAGATTAGGATTAAGAAATGAAACTATCAGTAGTTTTAGAGTATTGCTAGGCTAAAGTTTTGCACGAAGGTTTTCAAATATAGTGCATGGTTGGAGAGGGCCGAGGTGTCAAATATGGGTTAAGTCGCCACGCTACGCCAACAGCTTAAAAATTAGATACTTTCAGTGGCGTCTCGTCCCTTGAGGCTTCCGGGGCTTAGCCCCTAAAGAAAAACGGACGTATTCACGTAATTATCAATCACCATAACGCATGACTATCACACAGTCTTTTAAAAGGCGATTTTTACCTACGTAAATTCATCGTCTGTTGCAATGGACACGACAGCGCTCCTAGCGGCATTGATGTCAATTATCGTTTTCCGGGGCACGTCGCAAAGGAAGGCGTGGCCTACATCCACCTACGCTACGCTACAGTGAAGGTCACATGCTAGCAGAGAGAGGAGGGGAGAGTGCAATGGATTTGAGTGCTGATTCGGGGCTAGTAAAGTTGCGTCGCGTTCGATCTCGCGTGTTGTTCTGTAGTGTTTTGGTGGCTTTCAATCGCTATGTTTGAGTGAGTTTGGCAGGGTTGATGTTCGAACACAAATTGATGAAGGACATAGGCTGTCAATTACAAGACACAATGAATTTGTCCGGAAAAATAGGCATATATTAAATAGAATTATCGATTGCTTAAAATTCTGTGGTCGACATGAACTTGCTCTACGAGGACATAATGAAAGAGAACAATCTTTAAACAGAGGCATCTTCCCAGATTTATTATCCCTTCATAGAAGAGGGAAAACTAAAGAGGGAACTTCGTGTTCTTTATTGTAGTGAAGAGTTGAAAAACATAAACTCTATCAGTAGATTGCATTCATTTTTTATTTAAAATTATTTAGAGGATACCTTTTCAGAAACAGTAAAAATGACAAACATAGTTTTAATAACTCCAGTGGCAACAGCTGAATCTGAACGTTGTTTCAGCACATTGAAGCAAGAAATGCAATGGGACAAGACAGACCAAATGCCTTGGCACTTGCTTACAATAGAGAAAGAATACATTTCAAACATAGAGGGCTTTAACCAAAAAGTAATAACAAAATTTGCTGAGCAGAAGAACAGGAGTCAACGTTCGTAGAAAGGTATGTTTCACAACAATACCTGTTTCTTTTGTAATCATGTGAATTGTCATTATATTTTAAATTCTTTAAAAAAATAAGTCCAGTTTTGTAGTTTAGAAGATAAATACCCGTTTTTTTTTGTAATTCATGTAATTTGTCATTACATTTAAAAAAAAAAGTAAGTCCAGTTTTGTAGTCTAGAAGAAAAAAATACCTTTTTTTTGTAATTCATGTGAATTGTCATTATATTTTAAATTCTTTAAAAAATAAGCCCCGGCCAAATTTGAGGCCACGAGACGCCACTGGATACTTTGATCTGTACTTGGTATTGCGTTTGAATGAAATCAGTCTGAGCTTTACATGTATTTTCAGATCAGTGTCCCCTCTTAGATGTTTCAGATTTGAGAGAAGAACCTAAGACTGAAGGCGATCTCCCCACCACTATACCCCCCCAACCCCGAGAAGTCTAAAATATCGATTATGCCTCGACCTTGAGATCTAAAACTAACCTCCCAACGTAAAAATAAATCACCCGTGAACATAAGAATGAACGGTGTTAGCTCTCTCTGAGGTCTAAAACTAAACCATCAGCTCTAAACATGGTGTTTAAAAATGAAACAGTAAACTTTTAATAAATCTAAATGGCCAAGAGAGGAGGTGGTTCATATCCTCCAAAGTTTGCAGCGTTAAGAGCCCGTATCACCGCTGGTGACGATACCTAAAAAATAGGTTCTTGCGTCGACGTTCTGTGCTCGAACAGTCAAGTGTGTGGCATTTAAATTTTACTGAGTTAAAGATCAAATATGAAGTTAGTTATGTCGCGCAGCCTTTTTTTAAATATATTATTTATTACGTAGTTTTCCTTATCTCAATTTCGTAAAATGCACTTGCTCGCCAATTGTATGTAATAACTTAAATCAACATTTTAAAGCGCAAGAAAGCTTCAACTGTTCTTCTACAGCAAAGAAATGAAACTGATCTTACATAATTTTCTTTAGAATGTCTGTAGTTTGTCGACGTACAGAGCAATGTATGTAAATTTTAACTTCGACTTTTCTAAGCTGGTCGCGCTAGCCGTTTCCCCCTCTGTACCGCTCGCGCTCACTCCCTTCCCCCCACTCCTACGCCGTCCCTTTTTTCTTTCACAATCGGCCAGTCTTCCAAGAAAACCGCATGCTGGGAGCTAGCAAAAGAAAGAAGAAGGCAGGGAAAGGTTTTGGGGGAGAATCTATGGTTTGGGCGATGCTTGTAAACAGTTATTCACTACGCGATATCCTAATACTAAATCACGATGGGGTTGTAGTGCAATGACAACAGTGAAGGACGGGGGATTTCCCCAGTATATTGTTCACAAATGGGAAGGGCTGGTTGCACAGACTGAAGTACACCTTTACAAAAGGTTTGCCTGCAAAAGAAAAATTGTGCCAAATTATAACTTTTTTTTGTGAGAACACGAAAGGGATTTTTTTAGGGGGAAGGTGACTACCCAAAGTTTTTAGGTAAATATTGTGTAAATTATATCTGGTGGTTGATTATCAACCAGCCACGCAAATGAATGACTTTTTAGCTGTCGATCATAAATAAGTTCAATGAACGTTCATTGTCAGTTTGACATATTTCTGAGGGTCAATGGTAAAAAATACTTGATGATCTGTTATGGAAATAGTGCTATTTTTAAACATTTTGAACGTCCGTTCAATTTAATTTCGAATTTGACTCCTTTCATGATTTGTAAGTAGGGGGATAAAATATATTTACTTAATACTTTACTGCGTTATTTTATCACCAATTACATATATATATATATATATATATTGTAGAGATATGGAGACCATTAAACCGAGAAAACCTCGTCATGTTAACATTCACCCTTGTTCATTTCCTGAACTTGTCCGACCAGCGAGCGATCTCAAGAATGCGCTAACTTGTAACTTCCGTAAAACAAGGAACTGGAAAGGCAAACGCGTGGATCTAAACAGGATCTACCGCGTTCGAAAGGTTTAACAACCTTTCGACGCCGAGAATGATAAAAGCAAGCTCCTACCCGGAGCTCGCTCTCTTTTGATTCTGACACTCATCGACGCTACATGGATAACTAGTCCGATTACTCTACAACACGTTACACTGCTAACTACGACGATGGAAGACGGAGTTACCGCTGCCTAGCATGCTACAAGGCGCAAGGGATCGCTTGGCTTGGTGAACTGAGGGTCGCTGGATAGAACCTTGGAACTGTCACGATTCGGTCTGCGAGAAGCATCAGGACAAGACATCACACACATCTACCAGGTATGAACAAGCGTGAATAACCTTACACCAACTTTCCATATCTCTACCCTCCTAACGGAGCAGGTTCAGCCATCAAATATTATTAAGCTCTACCTAAATGTTTAAATGAAACTTCCCTGTGACCTCTCAGAGCCCAGGAAAACGGGCTTACAACATGGTGGAGGTGCTTCAGGCCCTTTTTGCAATTAAGTACCCTCCTGTACGAATTGCTTTACATTAAATTATTCCCCCCCCCCTCCCTCCCACTTTGGGAGCATTTTTAAAGTAAATTTTTAGTAATTCCAACTCATACTCCCACAGTACGCTTAAGATGCGTCAGACCCAGTGACAATTATGTGTATTACCCTATGAACAACAACCCCTCTTTTTCTTTTATGCCGAGACCCCCCTTTTTCAACAAAATCTAGTTCTTCTGCATAACATGTATTCAAGCATCATTCACACAGGAATGAGAACACTTGCTTATACTTATTTGACCAGCGATATATTAATGACATAAATAACTGTATGCCCATACTTTCATTTGTTCTTTGGTCAGCACGACGAACCTTCGTTTATGAATACGTCACAGATAGCGTTGCACGAACACCTAGATTCCTCCCTCAACCAAATCATAGAGTTAGCAACTGCAATCACGGCAAATCCAATAAATTCACGACCTTTATCCCCAATTCCCTCCCCTCCACTAACACGGTTAAGGTCTGCTAATAGAAATTACCCTCAATTTGTCCTTGGACTACAAACACCCGACAAAAACCAACCCCAGCCCTTAGCAAGTACCCCAGGTGAAGTTCCTACTCCCTCTAAAGGTACTAATAACTCTGATCACTTAACTGTAGAAATTCCCACGACTAACATGGCCACCCAAATTCCAACTGCATTATACCCGGCACCATTTAGCGGAAATGACCCTAAGCACATTGATTCATTTTTCCTCAAGTTTCAAAATGTAGCACATGCCGCAGGATGGTCGGAAGCTAAGCGAAAAGAGATGTTACCTTTATTTTTGACGGACACCGCTTTAACTTATTTTCATGACATACAGAGACGACCCAATTTTGTAGACTTGACATACACCCATATCAAAGACGAGCTAAGTACGCTATTTAAGGGATCATACCTTTCAGCGGATCCTGTACAGATAATTCTCCAGAGAAAACAGGTGGTAACCGAGCCCATTCACACCTACGTTATTGCTAAAAAGGCGTTAGTCCAGCAATACTTCCCGAACGCCACTGAAGAACAAACTCTCTCTTATATCATCACGGGACTGCGAGCCAAATACATTGGCTGTTTAACCAACAAGCATTTCGCTAGAACAGAAGAATTAATTGCCCACCTACAGAATTTCGAACGCCAGCAGTCATTAATTAATTCACGTATGTTGGAAGAGAAATTGGAAATAGATCAGGCAATTGCACAGGCAAGCTTACCCCAGACATTCACCCCGTCACCACTTCACAGCTGTTCGCATGCACAGGTCTATTCCCCCCTCCCCAGTAATTCTCACACCTTGACTCAGCACTTTGTACCATACAACCAATGTCCATCTCCCTTTTTCCCACCATCGACTCATCAAGTCCAAAGTCTACAATCACAGCCCGCTCCTGTAATTCCTTCCCAGACCTATCAAGCACCCAGTTTCTCAGCGTTACAATCTGGCATGTTTGCTGTACCGAGTTCTGATAGTGCCCGCTGCGCGGCGATACCAGCCGTACCCAGATTAGAACACGCTCAAAATGCTACCTCTGGTGATGAAATAAACAAACTTTCGTCACAAATGTCGACCTTAGCTTTGCATTCAACCGAAGAGATGAACGCCAGTTCTCTTTTCAATCTTTGCTCAAATGTGCTGGAATTTGCGAAGACGGCTAATCAAAACGCACATAACAGAGGTTTCAACAAGGGGAATAATAAGTCCTCTTCCTACAGAAATAATAATAATTCTAGAGCTAATCACAGAGGTAATTATAGATCGAACTCCCGAGGCCAATTCAGAGGTCATAGTAACAAGAGGTTTCAACGTCGAGATCAGGCTAATCGCGACGATGCAAATACCTCAGCCTGCAAGTTTTGTGGTCGTTATAATCACGAGAGCGACAACTGCTTTTACAAGCCACAACGAGACAGTGATTTAAACTAAAATCGTCTTCGACTTGCAGGGACGAAATCGAAGATAATACCAGATTAGATAAAGTTCCTATAATTGAGAGAAATGGCCTATACTTTATTAATAGTAGCATACAAGGAAAACAGGTAGATTTACTTATTGACGTGGGTTCCCAAATCTCAATTTATCCTTCCCACCTTCTCCCTACTGAAAGAAAAACATACAAGGTACAATCCACAATCCAAGGTGTGTCCGGATCGAAACTGAGTGTGTCTGAAATTGTAGTTCTTCCAATCATAATTGGAAAACGTAAATATTCGCACCCATTTAGAATAGTAGATTCAACTAACGTCCCTCCCCTTTTAGGAAATGACTTTTTACGAACGCAAAGGTGCGAAATGTCGTTAAAAGACAATACAATAACTATTTATCATTTAGGACGTACTCCTAATTATAGTATCTTAAGATCAAAGTACAAAACTCACCAGCTGTCGCATGACATATTTACCCAAATTGAGAATGTAAATGTGTATGAGGGAAAAGCTACTCTTTCAAACACAGTTCAGTTAAGTCCACGATCCAAGACTTATATCAATTTGAACATTACCACTACAACACCTAATACCCATAAGCCTGTACTTTTTACACCATCTGCTTCCCTTATGAGCCAGCATCCAGTAGTCCTTCCCAATGCTGCAGTAAACCCGCAGTCACCTGTCATTCACATACACAACCCTACGGAAACCACAATCACTTTGGAAAGTGACACAATAGTAGGCGAAATATCGACATGTGAAATTTTAACTGACGTTACTTCCGTTTGGGAAAAAAGTGAAGATGTTGCATTTTCATACTCTTGTAATGAAAATACTACAGTAAAGCAACAACTTAGTGACAGTCAAAAGAAATTTGACCCCTCCCTCCTCACAGTTAACCCTGATATTCCCCGAGAAGAAAGAGAAAAAATCCTAAAGCTCGCATACACGTATGCAGATATTTTTCTCTGGCCAGGGGATAAATTGACTAAAACTAATATTTTGGAGTATGATATCAAACTGACAGATGACACCCCAGTGTATGCCAAAACCTACCCTATTCCTTTTCATTACCGAGAACCCATGAAACAGGAAGTTCAGAAATTACTAGACCAAGGTGTTATAGAGCGCTGTGAAGGGAGTCCCTATCGACACCCAGTCCTATTAGTTAAGAAACCCAATGGGACTTACCGTTTTATCTCTGACCTCCGCGACCTAAACAGGATAATAGCTCCGATTTCCTTACAATCCCCAGACATAAAAACCATCATGACAGAGATGGCTGGAAAGAAATATTACTCAATTCTAGATCTGTCCAGTGCATTCTTTCAGGTATCATTAACAGAGCGTTCTAGGGACATTACCGCCTTTTCTATTAACAATCTGGGTAGTTTTAGGTATGCTAGGTTATGCCAGGGATTGAAAACATCCCCCGGTGTAATGAATCGCGTAAGCGAACTTGCCCTTAGCGGAATAGACAGTTCAGAACTTTCTGTTTACACTGATGATATTATTATTTACAGTTCAAATCTCCCCCACATGCTTAACATATTGGACAGAGTGTTTCAAAAGTTACGAACAGCATCCCTTAAGTTATCACCCTCTAAGTGTAGGCTAGCTTTTACCGAAGTAAAAGTCCTTGGTAACTTGGTATCTCAAAAGGGAGTTAAGATTTCAGAACACATTCTTAAAGCTATTTTGGAATATCCCACCCCTACCACCAAACGCAAGCTTCGTAGTTTTCTAGGACTTGTCAATTTCATTCGACGATTTGTGCAAGGTTTTGCAGGACCAACAGAATGTTTATTCAAGCTTCTTAAAAAGAATGTTAAGTTTCAATGGACTGATGAACACCAGAAAAGCTTCGAAACACTGAAAGAAATGATTACGTCCGCCCCTATCCTCCGCCCTTATGACCCTAAACGCCCCTCATATGTATACATTGATGCGAGCGGAATTGGCATTGGAGGAGCCTTGTTACAGCCTGATGAAGAAGGAAATTTACATCCATGTGCCTATTGTTCACGAGCCTTAACAGACACAGAGAAAAGAGCTGACACATTTTCACTCGAAATTGCAGGTGCATATTATGTTTTGAAAACTTTCAAATTTTTTCTTATGAATCAACATTTTGTGGTTCTCACAGACAACAAAGCCTTATCCTATCTTCGTTCAACTAAACACCATAGTTCTATTTTAGGAAGAAGAGCCCTTTATTTTCAGAATTTTGATTTCGAAATAAGGCATGTCAGCGCTAGTAAAAATGAACTTGCGGATGCACTCTCCCGTGCAAGTTTACCGCTTGACAAGACTAATCCTGACAAGAAAGATGATGATGATGATGATGACTTATTTTTTCATCAAGTATTTCATGCACAAGCAGCAGATTTTGATATTAGTTCAGAACAACGTAAAGACCCCTATTTTAGAGACATTATTAATGTTTTAGAAAACAAAGATAAAGCTAGTGACCCTAAACTAGAAAAGCTTTCGTATTCTTATGTACTCAAAAATGGAGTCTTATATAGGACTAATAAAATCAAAACTGGTAATAGGGATAGACTTTGTATTCCTCATGCATTAAGAAATCAAGTTTTCGACCTTATTCATGCACACAAAATGAACGGAAGTCACCAAGGTGCACAAAAGACATATAATTTAATGCTTATGCGTTACTTTTTCCCCAATATGAAGAAATTTGTGTACGATAAGGTTAGACATTGCATCCCTTGTCAGATTTCAAAGAAACCACAAGGTTCTAAAGCACATACCCTGCAAACATTTCAACCAGCCCAAATTCCTTTCCAACGAATTCATATTGACGTATGTGGTCCTTTAGTCTCTTCAAAAACGCACAAATACAAATATTTCCTATCAGTAGTCGATAGTTGTACAAGGTACGTCATAACAGCTCCTTTGGCTAATCACGATGCACAAAACATAGCAACAGCCCTAGTTGAGAAAGTCTTTTTAGTTCATGGCATCCCGGAAACGATCTATTTAGATCGTTCAACACCCAATTCAAGTTTACTCTTACGAGAGTTAGCCAATATTACAGGCGTACAACTAAAATATGTAGATACTTGTGCACATTTCACGAATGGATTAGTTGAAAGTTCATTTAGTTACTTGAAGAAAGTTATGAGAGTTTTTGTATTAGAGAAGAAGGCTTCGTGGTGTGACTATTTAGCTAGTGCAGCGTTCAGCCACAACGTTACAATCCATTCTGGATCCCTCCAGAGCCCGTATTTTACTTTATTTGGCTACAACCCAAGGATCTTAGCTGACGCTGTCCTTCCTTCGAACCCCGACAATGTTTCCCAGACGAACGCACAGAGACTTGAACTCCTGACCTCCATACGAAAGACCGCACATGACAACTTGAACAAGCGTTACGAACAGCAGAAAAAGTACGCAGACAGCACTTCTAGGCAAATACAGTACTCACCAGGACAACATGTATGGATTCTAGATGCCACTCCAACTCCAGGCGTGTCAAAAGCCTTTGCGTCCTCTTATAAGTACAAAGGAACTATTCTTCGCAAAGTTAACGAGAATTCCTACGAAGTAACTTTCATCGACGGCAGAAGTAAACAAAAGACTGACACTATTACTATTTCTAGACTCAAAGCCCGCTACGACTAGTGCCATGATAACCCCACTAACATTCATTAACACGCCATTCCGTTGTCACTCGCTTTAGCCTCCTCGCTCCTCGTTGCGTACATTGCACATGCATGATCCAGCATTTTCTCATGCTCATCCACCTCCCCCCCTCCTTCCACTTCTCGTGCACGCACTGCATTTCTGCGTTAGAACGAACTCATTTTTATTTTTAATACAACATGGTTATTTTTATTTTTAACAAGACCAGGATTATAGAATGCTATCTCAATCGTCGGAACATTTATAATACATCTCTTGCCTAATAATTATTTTTTTTACAGATATTTTAATGTTATTTTATAATATGCGATTAAACGCATAGTAATAGTCAGAACATATCACTTAGCTGATTTGACTAATAAGTACTTAGTGTGTTTATGATTCTAACTAGCAAATATTTTTTTTCCCCATTTGCTGGTACATATACGCTCAAATGAAGAAAAAAGTACACAGAAATAAAGAACGAATGAACTAAGATAGAACAAGATCAATGATTTAAAGAACAAATGAACTGCGTAGAACTTGCTTGAACAATTGGCTTTTTGGCCATAGCAATTTTTTTTATTTACGCTCAGGTGTAACGCGAACTGCTTCTTTGAAAGCTGCAATGCACTAAATATGTTAATAAAGTATATAATAAATATAGGCAAATGTTCCCACTCTCTCCTTTAATTTTATAGTTCAAATATTGATAGCATACAACATGGTATAGCTCATATCCCATGAAATTACAATCTACTGTATTTTTCAACGAACTCTTACACAAATATATTACTTACTCTTTTTCACTTCTTTTTCATTTTTTTTTATTAGCAGCGAATCGAAGGCGCTTAAACCTTTGTCCACAAGACACGTAAAATTCTTGCAATTGCTTTTATAAACGACATTTACACATATTACAGAAGGAAATGTCTCGTAATCACTTAGTTCGTTCTATTATCGCTGAATTCTCCTTTCTTTTCTCATTTCATTCCCGGCTAAGCCGACTATTCTAACTTCCCCCCCCCCCCCGTTGCGCCCCGGCGAACTTTCCTTACAACATGGAATTATTCCACCTACTCCCCCCCCCCCGTTGCCCCGGCGAACTTTTCTTCAGGTAAACCTGTTAATCATAAACAGGCCCCCTTCAAAACTCTACATCATATAAGTAATAACGCCCCTTCGCCGTCATTCAAATTAGACATTACCTCCCCTCCCCCCCAAAATAATTCACCAGTTTTAACTGAAAGTCCCTTTTCAATCGATTTTATAACCCGTCATCACTTATTGTAAATCTGCTCCACTACCTTTTGCTTTTTCCTAATTTTTCCCTTTACGCTTGTTTCATTATCTCATCGCCACGGATGTTCCTGGACCCATGACGACCACCGGCTTGTACCATCGAGCGACAGACCTAGGTTCATCGCAGAGACCAACAACGATCTTGTGGAGTTCCAGCACCAACAAGGACCCGTTCCCGTCTGGACCCATGGCTGATTTTTCCATCTCCCACGCCGCGACCCAGATGTGGAGCGCTTTCCCCAGGACGTTTCTTGCCCCGAAGCGCCATCGCAAATTTGACTTCCAGAAGGCCCCTCCCACTGAGTGCATCCTGCTCTTGTTTACTGACGACACATGATACTTATTGTTATTTTTCATCGGCTACAAGTGTTCCGGTGCTCAGCTACTTCAAGTACCGTAAGGCACACGCAATTAATACAAACATATGTCATTTACAGTGCCAAAGTTAGTGCCCATGGGTGCTACCCATATTGGATTAGAGATACGTCTCTTTCTTTTGTGTTTTTTTTATTATCGTCAGCTGCACAGCACGTCCAGCCTATGGCGGCATGCAGTTTACAGAGTTGCCATAGGTAACATATCTCAAGGCTCCGCCCAGCATCGTGTATGTTCCGCCGAGTGTACTTTGAACTCAGCAAACAGTAAATACAACCGCTTGCGGTTCCCGGCGTTTCTTCACACTGTGCTGACGTGTGTTTTTTTTTTTATTATTATTGTGCTGTCATCACTCAATCAAAACTAGTTCAGTGTTACACTTAAGTAATTATTTTATCCATGCCTCAGAACTTAGTTGTTGTGCTCGTACTTTTTGAGTATATACGAGGCTATGACCTACAATTTAATTTTTTTTTATTATCCTACGTGTTTTTCTATTTTTTTTCTCAACGGTGTTTGGTGCCACGATATGATATGACTCTTCTGGTGATTTCAATTTTTTTTTCTACGGTGATGTGATTCTTCTACTGATTGGTTTCCTGTATTGGTCTTCTACAAGTTTGATTTGTTAATAAATCCTAATTTTTAAATATAACCTACTCCAGATGAAGTAGTCGACCATCACAGAGTGGTTCGATTATTTCAACAAGGGGAATGTAGAGATATGGAGACCATTAAACCGAGAAAACCTCGTCATGTTAACATTCACCCTTGTTCATTTCCTGAACTTGTCCGACCAGCGAGCGATCTCAAGAATGCGCTAACTTGTAACTTCCGTAAAACAAGGAACTGGAAAGGCAAACGCGTGGATCTAAACAGGATCTACCGCGTTCGAAAGGTTTAACAACCTTTCGACGCCGAGAATGATAAAAGCAAGCTCCTACCCGGAGCTCGCTCTCTTTTGATTCTGACACTCATCGACGCTACATGGATAACTAGTCCGATTACTCTACAACACGTTACACTGCTAACTACGACGATGGAAGACGGAGTTACCGCTGCCTAGCATGCTACAAGGCGCAAGGGATCGCTTGGCTTGGTGAACTGAGGGTCGCTGGATAGAACCTTGGAACTGTCACGATTCGGTCTGCGAGAAGCATCAGGACAAGACATCACACACATCTACCAGGTATGAACAAGCGTGAATAACCTTACACCAACTTTCCATATCTCTACCCTCCTAACGGAGCAGGTTCAGCCATCAAATATTATTAAGCTCTACCTAAATGTTTAAATGAAACTTCCCTGTGACCTCTCAGAGCCCAGGAAAACGGGCTTACAACAATATATATATATATATATATATATATATATATATTACAGTCAGACCCAAAGAAATCACAACATAAGATAGTTCTGTGTCATCATATACAAAAATACTTTTAGGCATAGGTCTTATGTAAAATAAAATACATTAATTATATGTTGTTTTTCCTTTTCCAAAGACATTATTTAGTGGAATAATATGACAGACTTACTATTGATAATGACCATACAAAACACGCCATAAAAATTTCATTCACTTTCAACTTTCTGGGGCCGGCCACCGTGGTGGAGTAGTTAGCACATCGCGCTACGACGCGAGGGGTCCCGGGTTCGATTTCCGGCTTGGCCACGGATGTTTGTGAGTGTCCATTCATCATTTCATCATATCATCACTCATCCCCATCTTCGCAATTTGGCCAAAAGTGGCACAAAAAGCGAAGTAAAATAAAGCAAATCAATCAACTTTCTGGATATACGACAAATAACACTATTTCTGTATAAGGAATTTTAGGCGTGCTCAGATCCTCCGATTATGGGGAGCAAGGGCCTTGATAAGAGTTCAGCTGACGAAATAATGCCCTCATTCCATCTCACTGTTTTTATTACATTGGTGGGAACAAAACAGGGTCGTGTGTGTCCCGACCCACCTAAAATCACTTTATTAGATGAATTTCAACTTCAGTGGCACCATTGTTCTCTGCTGGCGCTTTATTTTCCATCTCTGTCGTTCAAAGACTAATGTACGTATAAACGTGGTTTAGTACCGCAAATTCAAAAGAACTACACATAATTTATTCATGTGCAATATATGGGCAATTTATTCTGCAGACACATACAGATAATACAACTAAAGAATAAAATATGTGGAGGTGTTAATAAGAAATTTGCTAGTGGGAGAGTCCAATTACATAGGAAGTAATTCACTACCCTTTCCTTACGTAGTTGCTTGGAACTTTCGTAGGTTTGAAAATAGTATTTACTTTTATTTCTATAAAAGCATAATGTTGTTTAAGAACGGTTATTAGATTCCTCTGCACTAAATTTCTAAGTGAGACTATTAAGAGGGAACTTCTCCCTTCCCCCCCATTTACTCACCGTATGCAAAGAGTGTGAATACTTTTTTGCTGAAATGGGAAAATGAACCACAGCAAGAAACTAATAAAATACGTCTGTTTTTATGAACAGCTGCAGAATTATCTACAATCTTGTTGAAATTCACAGTTTTGCTAGCTTGTACTCATTCGACGAAATACATACAGCCAGGGAAGGCGCTACAAGGAGGTTAGGGGGGATGAAACCCCAACAACAGATCTAAGCTCCCTGTAGCCCCCAGATTTTTATAGTACGGTAGACGCCTTGCGATCGAAAATTAAAGAAGTAGAAGCTATCTTACGTAATATTTTACATTATAAAACTTCCCTTAGGGCAAGGCCATTGCAATGTTCAAGTACATTTCCTGCTTTTATAAGATCGCAAGATTATAACAACGTGTTGTACGTAAAATCGTGGTTGGAGGTGGCAGCTGCTGATCTGAATGGATCAACGGACCAAAGGCTCCCCTCTACCAACCTACCACACACAAACATAAACACAAACATACCCTCTACGCTCTATATATAATATGTGTGTGTGTTTGTGTGTTTGTGTGTCTGTATGTATATTATAATGCATGTGTGTGTGTGAAGTTCTTGATCTCATGTTGACAAAGTCACATCTAAGAGCCTAGAGGGTGATTCAAAAGTCTCTCAACAACTCATATATAAACACATTGGTGTGTTCCAAGTGGACGTCATGGCACGGTGCTATATGCACAGGGAACTTTAACTTTACCTTTACCCAGTGGCGGCGATTTGGTTCCAAAACCGAGGGGGGGGGGGAACAGTATATTTCCCATTGTAGATACTGTACGGTTTAGCATAGTGCGGGGACAAAAGTGGCGAAAAGTGGGGGTCGACTGTCCCCCTCGCCGCCACTGCCTTTACCTGTATATCTTGTATTCGTTTCTGAACCCCTGAGTAATTAAGTTTAGTTTTTAAATACGCATATACGAACCCTATACTATGTCAATCACTGAGGGCCTTCTAGAGACTTACTTGTCTCTACCCCCACCCCCGCACTGCGGGGTCTTGCGGCTTGTAGATCCGGCAGTGCTCGTTTCTGTGTTCTTCCCCTGTTCTAAACACATTTCCAAATTATCTCATGAAAACTGAAAATTCTGATTTTTTTACCATGCATTTCCGTCCGAAGTTAAAAAAAAAGAGCAAATGCTGTCGAAAAGACAACTTTGAGGTTACTAACTCGAGAATTTGTTCTGCACATTTTTCTACCAGAATGTTATGAAGTCTGAATTACTAAGAATTATCACACTTATAATTCCACTTACACATCAGCAGGTCAGTGTTCGCGCAAGACGTGTGAAGTAGGGATGGCCAAATACAGATTTTTTTTTTTACTATTCGGGAATCCTATGGAAAAATGAGAGAATCCGGATTTCGGAGGTAATCTCCCCATTTCGGAGACAATCCGGATTTCGCTACAACCATAACTTACGTAGAATTTTCAGTGAAAAATGCAGGCTCAACGAGGACTCGAACCCAAGGATGAAAGGATGGAGAGAACATCGCTGACAATTATACGATTGCCAGCAGGCAGGGTTTCGGAGCTAGGTCGCGGTGGTACTAAAGGAGCTCTCCGGAGCGGAGTGATTCAGTTCTTTTTCACATGCATGCTCGGATCCGGAGAGATAGTTCGCAACTATGAATAATAGGAGTGTACAGTTAACAGAATCAAGCATATCTGGAAACTAGTAAGCTGCGTGAAAACTGACATACGTGTATTTCAGGATAACTATGATAGATATGAACAAGAAACTGTATTAGCCTTATCTGCGGATGTTTGAAAAGTCCTGTAGTAAATTCACAAATTCGTCGTTCCGGTTCAATATGAGTAATATGCATTGGCTGTAAATAGTTTTAATTGTATCAAAAATGCTAAAAGTACACATTTTATTAACTACACGACTTTCCCAATGATTCCAAATGGCTAACTTGAAGTGATATTCATGTTCATTACCACTAGCCTCCGTGATGGAGTGATTAGCACATCCGGGAGTTCGAATCCCGGCATGGATGCTCTTTGTGAGTGTCCGTTCATCAGTTTCATCATATAATTCATCCTCAGGCGGAGCACAAAGCACGACGCCTTAGGTTGTAAGACACGTTTTTATTACGTTAAGAAAAGAAAGAACATCAAAATCATCTCACCTAGGATAATCCACCAACTGCAGAAAACACAAAAGAATGTCTTCCGCCTGTTCTGCACATGTGTCGCAACAAGGTGAATAGCTATGCACTACTACAAAACATTGTCATTATTTCCCTAGTTTACAGCACCATACAGGAGAGATATCCTGCTACTCGATGTTATAAACTATTCCATATATGTTGGTCATAGGCGTGCGCACGGGCGGGGGGGAGGATTGCTCCCTAATCACGGACGTTCGCAGTTTTTTCAACAAAGGGACAAGAAAGGTATTTTTTTCATGGGACATATTACCCCGATACTAGTGCTGTCCCCTCTAAAAACACCACTTGAATTTGAAATTATCGCATTCCTGCGTCCCCATTACATAATAATTAATGTAAATTACTATGACTGAAATATAATTATACTTGTGAAATATATACTTTTAGTTTGACCTTCGTTTTCGAGGTGTGGTAATCCTTGCCCCCGTTCCAGACGTTCCATGCCCCTATATTATTATGCTTTCACCTAGAAATGTAGTGGAGAGCAATATTGTCGCTGTTATTAAACAATATTATACTCTAAAAGGAAATGGCGCAACCACAAGGGGACAGGGGGGCATTGCCTTATGCCTTTTTCCAACCTTGGACGGAAATCAATTATGGGGGGGGGGGGCATACATTGAAGTAAAAAAAAGCAAGACTAGCAGAATCTATACTACAGTGCGTCCATTTCGATCTTCAGCCGAGAGATCGGGAGAAGCGTGACGGGCGGCGCTGACGGAGATGCCGACATTTGCGGCCTGTAATGCCCACTTATTTTTATGGACATATGCAGACATTTATATAAATATTGCAAAACGAGCACTAACCTGTGTTATAATTTATCATCTGTAATTCATCCAAGTTCTGCCCTTATATACACAAAAAAATACGCTTTAGAAACGATGTTAACCTTTTGAGTCCTAAGGCCATTTTCACAAGTAAGGCTCTCGGTCCCGAGCCGATTTTGAGCAAAATGCAGAGTTTCAATTAAATGAGTGTAGATCGGAGACTAATTGCCCTAGAGAGATGAGTGATATATCGTTGTACGCGGAATGAACCAGAGATTCACACTATATGAAATTTATTCAAATTCGGCGTATATATGGAGGGGGAAAGGGGGGAAATCTCCTGAAAATACTTTTTTTTAAAAAAAAAAAAAGGGTTTCGCCCACCCCCGCTCCCCCAAAAAAAGCATTTGAAAAGTTCAAAATGCACATAGAAATTATTGCTGGCATGTAAGGAACACAAAAATATTTGCATTATTATCATATGACCAATGTAACTTGAGTTGTACATCCCAAAAGAATGGTCGGCACGCCACTGATTCAAGCTTCAAAATGCAGCGGTACCTTGAAATGACTTTAGCTCAGAGACTATTTGCCCTGGAGATATGAACTATATACCGTTGTACGCAGAATGAATCACAGATTCAGACGATATATAATTTATGCACCTTCGGCGTACATATGGAGGGGGAAAGGGGGAAATTCCCTGAAAATACTTTTTTTAAAAAATGGGGTTTCGCCCCCCCTGCCCCCCCGAAAAAAAGGATATGAAAAGTTCAAAATGCACATAGAAATTATCGCTGGCATGTAAGGAACACAAAAATATTTGCATCATTGTCGTATGACCAATGTAACTTGAGTTGTACTCCCAAAAGGAATGGTGGGCACGCCACTGATTCAAGCTTCAAAATGCAGCGGTACCTTGAAATGACTATAGCTCAAAAACTAAATGCCCTAGAGATATGGAAGATATACCGTTGTACGCAGAATGAATCACGAATCACAGATTCAGACGATATATAATTTATGCACATTCGGCGTACATATGGAGGGGTAAAGGGGGGAAATCCCCTCAAAAATACTTTTCTTAAAAAATGGCGTTTCCCCCCCCCCAAAAAAAAAATTCAAAATGCACAAAATGCAAAATTTATGCAAATTTGGCGTAGAAATGTTTGAAATTTATATTTTCCCTTGAAAAGAGAAGTCCCTTTTCCCGCCTTTTCACCTCCATTTTCATGAAGAAAAAAAAAAGGTGCAAGAAATATTTCTGTTAAATACATGTGTTAGGAACAATATAAAAGAAAAAAATCGAAATTCTAGCCAAAGATAGAAAAGTTATAACGTAAAAACTACGACCTTGACACAGCGTCTCGATCGAGACGCTTGGGACCGTGAGGGTTACAGTTGGGTATCTCGTTCGAGACGCTTGGGATCCAAAAGGTTAAGAGCCACAGATAATAAAACATTTTAATCATAGTTTTGACCAGTAACGTCCTGCTTAAGTTTATATCCTTGAAAGAGTTTTGTGCCGATGGGGATCGTTTGGAGGTTTCGAATGTGCAACACTGTATCAAGATTACGCTGTAGACGAAACCGTTAAAAGCCAATGGTGTTCGTGAGCTTCCTTGCAATCCGAAATCTCCGAGCTCGAGTTTTTTGTTCCTTCGCGACAGAGCTGTGAATATAGTGGCGAGCAGATGTAAACCAAGAGCGTGTTAATTTCGTACTGTGCGCAAGAGTGTTATTATTGGTTACTTGCCGTTACTTGTTTGTGTTATTGCAGTGTGTATGTGTGTTGTGTCAGTGAGAGGATTGGAATGCCAGCCGCAAGGTTCACGTTACGAGGGGGCTGATAAGTTCTCGACCCGACCCAGAAGGACTTTAGCTACAATTTCAGGCTATTCAACGTATTCTCCCCGAAAGTCTACACACTTGGCACTTGGTGGATATCAGTTTGAACAACTCTTATAACACAGGTTAGTGCTCGTTTTGCAATATTTATATAAATGTCTGCATATGTCCATAAAAATAAGCGGGCATTACAGGCCGCAAATGTCGGCATCTCCGTCAGCGCCGCCCGCCACGCTTCTCCCGATCTCTCGGCTGAAGATCGAAATGAACGCACGGTAGTAGCAGGACAAAAGGATACTCAAGACGGAATTAGTTTTCACGTCCATCTTGCATTATTTCTTCCAGACGGTCAGGATCACTTGCAGGGGGTTACAGAGGGACAATTATCCCCTCGACTTTAAATTTTATACAAATAAAAATACATTTCGTAAAATTTTCTTTCTCGCTTCGCTCGCGGTACCTGCTTTTCTTGCAGTCTTGTCAACTTCCGAGCCGTAGCTAGGAAGTAGCGGGAGTTGGCCCTGGGCGCCGAACAATCTGATTGAGAAAAATTGTAAAAGAGAATGCCATGCCGTCCCATGAATTTTTTTGCGCCCTATTAAATCAATACTGTTTTCACTTTCAAAAATTTGGATCGAAAAATTTTCTTGCTCGCTTCGCTCGCAGTTTCTTTTCTCCAATACATTGTAAATTACTAGAGAGAAAGTAAGAACAAATAAGTAATTCAGACAGTTGCTGCTATAACAGTTTGGTTTGGAGGAAAACGAGCGCTCACATTTCAGAGACAATCTATATAATTTTTGCTGTTGGTTTGTTAAGGGGCGGATGAATAGATTACGTAATGTATTTAAATAATATGTTAATACCTAGGTATATATATATATAAATAATATACACGCGCGCGCGAACACACACACACACACACACACACACACACACACATATATATATATATATATATATATATATATATATATATATATATATATATATCACATTAATGCAAAAAACTAAAAGAGTGAGATAAAATGAGGCTTTTCTTTCCCGATCTGACTGAATTTTCAAGCCTTTGCCCCCCCCCCCCCCCACGTTATGTGAGAGTCTGCGCACGCCTATGATATTGGTACCTTCTTCTAATAATAAAAACAAATTAAAATAACTGTAATATTAAATTAATAATTAAAATATTAATTAATATTGTTATTACATGAATGGGAAAAAGACGGCATATGAATAGGAATATAACCGCACATATTCATTATCTAGCTCATGAATAGTTCAGATCGCTTCAGTTTGTATAAAAACAACTTCCCTGGCAAGGTGATTGTGAAACAGATAAAGAATTGAATATTTATTGAATAACGAAAAAGGATGTTAGATCCATTTGACGAAATGAAAAGCTCTTAATTTAATATTTAATCATATTACTTAAGTAGTGGTGTGCATAAATCTTATTTGATACAGTCATCCAAAGTTGTTTGACCCCAATGTAATCCTTCCCTTAGAATATGTTTGACGGAAATAAACGTCTCTCGATTATACGACAGATGATAAATAAAACAAGCATATTTACATTATTTAATTTTAGTACTTCGTAAGTCTCTCGTGGAAGATTCGGACTCCCTGGATACCCCGCCTCCCCAAAATAGTCCTTGGCTCTCAGTTGTATTGCGATGTTCGTCAATGTGTGTTTTTCTTCTTTCAGACACTCGGAAAAAGTTTTGTCTTATAACAGGAAACCTGTTATGGTCAGACTCTTGAGCGGGGGGAGATTAGCGGACAGGGAACCTTAGCCTTGTGATCTGCTTCTTTCGACAGAGCAACCCCTCCCTCCAGCAAAGTCTCAATGCAATGGATTTGCCTTCGAAGGGGGAAATGGAATCAATATTGGTAAGACTAGGAAGAATAAATGACATCTGTCCGCTGTTTTTTTCGAGCGACGCTGATACGGGCTCTTAAAGCCCGAAAGGGCAGAGAACTGACGGTGTATCGGAACGATACTTGTCTGTCTCTAGTATCATCTTTTTATGTCCTTTCACACAGGAAATATATATTAGTAAAGAAAACGTAAGGAGAGAAGTAAAACTTACCAATCTCTTGATTCTATATCAGGCGACTAATTGCAGTGCACTAATGCGCGATCTTGCAGTCGATCTACTTTCTGCAAATTATTTAAATGTATATAAACTACGCATATACGAGGGCCACTATTTATATTTTGAGCCTTGGCAACACTGATTGAAGTTAGGCGCGATTTGACGTTTGCACGGAATCGTCTGGCATTATTGACCATAACGTACTTCAAATGTTTTGTCAATAGCTTCATTTGTGTTGTTTATGTTGCCTTGGAGATTGCGCGAGAACAATAAAATGGAATTAACTCGTGAACATTTTCGTGCGATGATTTTTTTACGATTTTCGACGTGGATTATCAAGACAAGAGTGCATCGATTAACTTACTTCTACATTTGGCGATGAATCCCCATCCTTTGCCACTGTGAAACGCTGGTGTAACGAATTTAATCGTGGCCGTCATTCGTTCACCGACGAGATTCGCGAAGGTCATCCAAAATCAGTTGTTGTTCAAGAAAACATTGATGCTGTGCAAAACCTAATACTGCAAGATCGTCATGTGACATACTGTGAGATTGAGGCAAGCATAGGCATTAGTTCCACCAGCACATATAAAATATTACATGATCATTTAGCTGTGAGAAAGGTATGTTCTCGTTGGATCCCACACAATTTGACAAAAAAACTCAAAAAGACGCTCGCGTCAATTGGTGCAAACAAATGCTCAATAAATACAATCGTGGTGTTTCAAAAGATGTATATAAGATTGTAACAGGTGACGAATCATGGATATATGCATATGAGCCGGAACGTAAACAGCAGTCGACTGTATGGGTGTTTCAAGATGAACCCAATAAAACAAAAGTTGTTCGCACTCGAAGCACATTGAAACAAATGGTCGCCTGTTTTTTCGGGAAAACTGGTCATGTGCCAACTGTGCCTTTAGAGGAACGTAGAACGGTCAACTCTGAATGGTACACAACAATTTGTTTGCCAGAGGTCTTCGGTCAAATACGGAAAACAAACAAACGCCGTCGGATCATTCTTCATCAAGACAGTGCCAGCTGTCACACATCTCGTCTAACAACCGAATTTATGAACAGTCAAAAAATCGAATTGATGGGTCATCCGCCGTACAGTCCTGATTTGACACCCAATGACTTCTTCTTGTTCCCGAATGTCAAGAATAAATTGCGTGGACAACGATTTTCGTCGGCGGAAGACGCCGTTGATGAGTTCAAAAACCATATCATGGAGGTGTCTCAAGAAGATTGGAAAAACTTCTTTGACAAATGGTTCGAACGAATGCAAAAGTGTATTGACCATAAAGGAGAATACTTCGAAAAACAATAAAGCAGTTTTCAATGTCAAATTCCTGTTTTTTCATTGTTAGGCTCAAAATATAAATAGTGCCTCGTGGGCACAGTTATATCGCTTGGTGTGGAAGGAAATCCAAACTCATCACTACAAGTTGCAGAGTGAAAGCTGAAACACGCCTTCTGCAGTTATTCTACTCTGAAAAATGACCAGATCGTCTGACCAAGTCTAAATTTGGAAAGGGAAGGGGAGATTAGCCTAGGCTTGAATTTACAACTTACAAGATGCACCTTTTCTCATGGCCGATGACCTTTTTGACAGCAAGGGATCTCTAAAGAAAGCTCTTGTTTGGAAAGTGCAGCGGAAGATTTAAAGTTAAAGCTGTCTTCTTTGCCCCTCCCCGGTGCATTGTTATGTGGAACCACGAGCAAAACAACCTGCGCAGGCCCGCGACTCCTGTGCACCGTAGCCCCGCGAGTAGGGGAGGGTGAACCATGCATCCTTATGGCCCGAGGTGGAGGCTGGTGGAGGGAAGAAGGGAAAGCTGCGCGGGGACTTTTCGTCTCAAGGTTTTTTTTTATTGTGGTCGATCTATAGGTACAAAACCTGGCAGGCTTCACAGCAAAACTGGAAAGATAGCAGCGAATTCCTACGGGGATACTTGATTTGCAGAGACCTGACTGCGATGTCACATGCTTCATCATATGATTCAGCCTATCCATGATTACACCATTGATTATACTGTGTCGAGTTCCGAGACTGGAGCGATGGGAGTATCCTGTGAATGTGAATCATCTGTGATTGTTTTTGATTAGGAACTGTAGATTTTTTTTAACGACAAGTTAGTACTAATGTAAGCGGAAAAAATATAGTTTCGTATATAAGCCGTGGGAGACACTCTAATACATATGTGGACTTAGTAATATAATTATTTAGCTATATAAAAAGCATGACGGGATGGCTAATAAAAGATTTAGGTATGTAACGTTTCAGCTTATGTATAACCTAACCAAGGATAACTACACGTCTACATAAAATTTTGAAGTAAGACCAGATAATCCTGATGCACAGTATAAAGAAACGGGTACTATTATAGTATGGGGGAGACACCTATAAATCATATTTTTCGCACTTTTTTACATTGCTAATTGTACTATTTTGGGTAACATTATAGTATAAGGGAAACGGATTTCTTCAAATTTACATGAGAAAGTACTTACGGAAATCATTTGCTGTAGCGTTGTGGAAGTTCGTGAATGTAGTTTTGATCCATTTTAATGCGAATACATGTTGTTTTCTGTGAAAATCTCTGTCCGACACTCTGTTTCTGCTGCTGCCATTTTCTTTCTGCACGAGAGCACAATGTTCTGTATGTTAAGATGACATAACCCCATAGTCAGTGTTTCAAACTCACCATGTTTTCACTATAACATGACGTGTCGAGACTTTTTTTTTTAACTATGCTTCCCTAACCTAACCTTACGGAAAATGGTTTTTGGGGCTAACGTCAATGGTTTGTGAGGCTATTAGAATAATTTCAAATCCAGGCACGAAAGTAGGTATTTTCCGGTGAACGAGGTTGCAACCATGCATAAATCAACAAAACACTCGCACAATGCGCCCTGAACCAGTATGCTATCGCCTGCCACAATGTGTTACAGAATCGAAATAACAAGTAACAGTAAGTACTCGTAAATGTAAGAAATATACATTATCTTAGTTAGAAATGCATTATTTCATCTTAGGAAATGTTCCGCATTCCAAAATAGTACGTTAGCAATGTAAAAAAGTGCGAAATATATGATTTATAGGTGTCACCTCCATACTATAATAGTACAGGGCCTTGAAATATTACACAATTCCCTTTAATTTGTTTTCTTCTTGATTTTTGTTATTTAACATAGCCTTTTTGTCACTTTTGGCTAATTGCAACAATGAATATGAGTGATTATATGATTAAATTCAATAAGTTCACAAAGAACATCCATGGCCCAGGCCCGGATTCAACCCCCAAAAACCCTGGCATCGTAGCATTCAACCACACCACCATGGAGGTATTCCCTTCTTATATATTTCTCTTTTGCTTATCTTTTTAATTTAACAGATTAGCCTTCCCATCTCTCTTGTTCTTACTGTTTTTTGTGTTTCCTTACTTTCTTACCATAAAACATCAATACATTGTGAAATAATATTAAAATATTAATCAATACTGAGAATTTATTTGTATCTTGCTCCAGCTGTAGTAATTATCTCATCAATGCATCAAATATGAAAAATCCCCAGAATTTGGCTATTTTCAATTATCAAAGTGTTTGGCACTTTGCATCATGAGCAGATTGCATGCATTATTTGCTTCTAAGCAATAAATATAAGCTTTACATTAAGGACTACTTTTTAAATCTACAAGTATTTCTTTGCAAACTAACAATACTATTAATTTAAAAGGCACTAGCAGTTTGACAGAATTAAACAATTCATCTGAGTCAGTAACGCGTCTGACTGCCATGCTAAAGGTCCCGGGTTCGATCCCCGGCCGGTTCAAATCCGGGAACTTTTCTAACGTTGGAAGCAGCCCCGGCAACCACCCAGCATCTAATAACATGGGTACCTGGGGGAAACCCTGGGGGGGGGGTAAAGGCAGTCGGGGTCGTGATGCTGATCACATCACCTCCACTCACGACCGGATCAAGAAAGTGTGGGGCGTTATCCCCACACTCCCTATACGCCTTCATGGCATGGTGCTATGCACATGGGAACACTTTACCTTTTTTTATCTGGATGTTTTACAGGACGCTGTTGAAAAATATGACATATTTGTTTTTTTTGGAGTAGCATCGCAGACCACAGGTCAAGACCCTCAAAAAATGGACTGTCCTGTGAAAATCAGGACGTCTGATCATCACCCTAATTTTTTTTATGATTCAATTTCTGTGTGTTCCTATTAACACATACTTAAGAGTCTTAGTGATTGGCTGATTACTTCCTGCATCTTGTCTGAGAACAATTTTTCCCTTTCCTACACCCCTACATTATTATTGTTTGCAGGCAGCCATCCATTTACTGTTGTCTTGGATACAGGCTGCTGCTGTTGCCATCTACTTCATGTGCTTGTGGTGCAAAGAGGTATTATGTCGCTAAATGTTTCATTATTAGGTAGGTGGGTAAGAGCTATTAGCATTAAAATAGCATCCTTCAATACTTCCAACACCTGATCGGTCAAAATCTGGTCCCAAGCATGAAACCCCTTAAATCTCGCCTGAAAATATTCTAAATCTCCACATTTTGGAGATGACCAGAAACCTAGAGTAGTTGCCTGCTGCAAAGCTCGCGTGTGCTACTTTTGAAATCGTAATTTCTGCAGTAAGTAATACTTACTGTAGCTTTTAACTGCTAATTGGTTTCCCCAAGCTTCCACCTTACTTCCTAATACCCTCATAAAACTTGCAAAAGTCATTGTAAACATTCGGAACCATTACCTTAAATTAGTTCTTTAATTTATCGGATCGAATAAGTAACGGGTGCATGCCCTTGCTGGTTAGGATGTGCAACCGTGTCTACAATAATTCAAGTTATGAATTGATTTTATCACAGCAGAAATGATTGCTAAGTCATCCGACTTCTGAGACTTTGTCATGAAGGACTATGCCTAAGTCATCCGACTTCTGAGACTTTGTCATGAAGGACTATGCCACACTCTTCTTTACAAGTTTGATTTGTTTATATCTCTTCATCCTGCACCATCGCTGTGCGGTCTAAGGCATCAGGCTTTGGGATCCAGCTAGGGGACGCATGGAGGTTAGAGTTTCATGGGGGGAGTGTAAGAAATTTTCTCCTGAGATTTCAGCCTCTGTGTGGAACCGGTGGCCACCCACAACTTTGAGGTAATTGGGGAGCTACAAATCAGTAAGTTAATCTGGTCACAAAAAACCTACGTTGACGTCTGGGGGTTTGTTGGACTCGCCACACACCACTGGTTACTGTTTGAATGATCACCCACCTCTGATGAGGCTGACAGTCTGTAGGCAGGCACTGGCTCTCAAGGGCAGTTGCATCATGAGCTATTATTATTATTATTATCATCTCTTCACCCTGGGCCTGACCCACCTCTCCTGAAGAATTAGGAGAGCGGAGGTTATCTTCAGTGTGTTGCGATGCCTAAATTTGAGACCTTCATCTGCAAGAAAGATTGTCAAAGTTCTCCCATTCCCTTTTGACTTTTGAACACCATCATTGTGTGACAGCAGTTCCACTTGTACCAGCTCTACTGCGGAAACCAGCTGCTGTCAGAAAACTGGTTCTCCTGAGCAGTCTTTCCCACTGAGACCACTGCCACACTTCATTTACTGCACCATCAACAACTCTGTGTGCATGCAAGAGGGGAAGAGAGCTTGTACATGCATGTATTCTGCTGGATCTCTTAATACTTTTCATTGAAGAATAAATGTATACTCATATCATATTGCATGCATTCTATAAGGTTCAAGAATATTTGGTAACAGTTCCATTTCCGCAAAACTTATTTCTTCAATTTTACAGAAGAAACTGTAACTACTTACGGAAATGAGTTTCTGTGCCATTTTCAAAGTTCGTGAAGGTATTTTCTTTCATCGTTGAATCTATTCGACCAGGAATTCATGTATTTTTGAAGAGAAATATATCTCCGACGCACAATTGCCATTGCTCCGTACGTTTCATGACGTAACCCCCTGTCAGTGTTTCCAACCATGCCGTTGTTTTGCAAGAAGTGAAGGTGATTTTTTTAAAAAACAAACAAAAAAACAACTGTATCTCGTTGTTTTATGAACAAAATTTTAACTTTGCTTACCTAACCTTGCCAGAAATGGTTAATGAGGCTATCCATAAATGGTTTTCAGGGCTATCTGTCAATGGTTTTTGGGGCTATCCATCAATGGTTTGTAGGTCTATTCAGGTATTTTTCGGTTATGAAGGTTGGAAACACTGCATACCCACATGATCCACCATGCGACTCAAGCGGTGCTTGCCATATTGTGTGTTATGGAAGCGAAAAAAGGAAGAACAATAATTACTGTTAATGTGAAAAATTGAAATTATTTTCGTGAAAAAAAAATGCCACCTTAAACAATGTTTCGCAATGCAAAATAGGTAAGTAGGGATGTTAAAAATGACGAAATAAATGAGTGAGAGGTATTTTGCGGAGATGGAAAAGATAATGAATATTTTTTGTAACAACACAAAATGCTGAATTTGGAATATCTGGATGTATTACTTCTGTGTCAAATCCGGTATATTATGTGAAAATTTAATAATAAACTTCAAACATTTCTGTCTTAATTGTGCCCAAGGCACTTTTTTAATGTCTGAATGATGAAAAAAACTTTGAAAGGAATCCTAACTTGTTTACTAAATAATTTTTACTTTCAAATAACTCAAATATTCATGAACATCATATACTACTAACATACTAACTAACGTAGTATAAGTTCTGCTAGAGGACCAGCTTCTCCTGACTGATTTGCCTTTTTGAACGTAGGTGGGAGCGTATGAATATTAAATGTTTTCACGTTAGTTTCTTGCAGTGTTTTTTCAGTAAGTATTTCTAACCTGTTTACTGACTTCACCTTCTACAAGGTAACCAGAAAAATTGTTCTTGCCATTTTTGATCATCAGAATCAAAAAGGTATGCAAAGAATGTCACATACTGTTAGTCCTCAAAGTAATCCCCATCGGCATCCAGCACCTTTTGTCAACATGCCTCCAGCTGTGCAGTGCCCTGGCGATAAGTCTCGTGGTCTCCGACGGAAAGAAGTCCGTGAGTGCTTGCCGCAAGTCTGCCTCATTTGCGAAGGATTTCCAATGAAGGTGGTTGTCCAGGGAATGGAAGAGGTGATAATCTGCTGGCTCAAGGTCTGGGAAGTACCGTGGATGGCACAGTGTCTCCCAGCCAAGTCACTGTATTGGTATCCTGCTTGGCATTGTCATGAAGAAGCAGTACACACTTGCGATTAACCAATGCTGGCTCTTTATGCTTCAGTCTCTGTTGCGCACATTGCAACTGCTGCGAGTAGAGGTCCCCAGTGATGGTTTGGCCCGTTGGTAGCAGCTCATAGTGCACCACTTGGCGACTAGTCCACCATACGGAGCATGATCTTGCATGGGTGTGAAGGTGGTCTTGTGGTGTGAGGCACAAAGTCCCGTGTTGACAACCAATGTCAGGCACACTTGGGAGTGTCATATTGGACCCACTTTTCGTAACTGGTGAGCACTCGACCGAATATGGGTGTGTTGCTGTGCCAAGAAAGCAACGAGAAACAGGCTGTCACTCATTGCTTCTTGCTTTCTGACAGTGTATGAGGTACACTCTTGCTCAACTTGAACGTCTTTCCTATGTGATGCAGGTGCAATCTGGCTGTTTTATCGGAAACCTGGAAGTTGTTAGTAAGCTCACCATACCTTAGGCTGCTGTCCTCCTGTATGGCTGCCTTCAGGCCCTCATCATCCAGGACCTATGGTCTGCGACTGCTGGGTTCATCACAAAGTGACAGATCTCCAAACCTGAACTTATGGAACCAATTCCTATTGGTGCGTTCATTCACAGCATTATCCCCAAAAGCTTGACATATTCAGCGACTTGATTCTGCTCTGGACAAGCCCACCTTAAAGTCATAAACAGACAACCCCAAACGAGCTGCTTCAACACTTCCATTTATCTTCGCCCCGGCTCAAGCTATGGCTGCTATGAGTGCACAATGTGTGTGTATTGGGCAAAACCAATCTCCCCACTCCCACCCTGACCACTTTTCTGGCACGTGGCACATATTTTCCTATCAGTGATCACTTCTTCCCATGTGATGTTAAAAATGGCAAGAACTTTTTTGGTTACCTTGTACAACAAGATTTTTTACCACTGCTAGTATTTTGAGAATAAAGGAAGTGTTACTTATGTTAAGTTACAGTGTTTCTTTTCTGTTTTGTATTCACCCCCATGAAGTAAAATATAAAAACATAATTTTCTTAGAATTGGTGTTGTTAGGGCATATTTATGCTAATTATAGTTCATAAGTGTGTGTGTGTTTTTAATGAATATTTTAGTGTCATAAAACTTTTAAAACTCATAAAAGAATCCTCACTCTACTCATGACCATTGTGTGTGCATGAGAGTTTGATTGTAGAGCATTGTCTACATAAGGGTTACTTAATTTATTATTGTGAGAGTGTAATTATTATCATATTTGTAATTTTTGTATTTTCCTTTGCAGCAAGCAAGCAAAAGCCATAGTGATTGTGGCAGCATGTGTCATTATATATAATGAATTGATCAGTTATTACCTTCAGTCATTGAAATGGCCGGACCTTCAATGTCTTTCCAAGACCCATTGTGTGAGAATTTTGTTGGTTGCCGATGCACAGATCATTGGAGAGCAATTTGAGCCACTAGGCTTGGTGGCAAGATGGGACAGTGACAAGTAAGCATATATTTTTGTGTTTATTTTTATGACAGTATACAGGGTGTAATGAAACTACAAGGCGAGACTTCAGGAATGGAAGAGAAAAATCAGCATGGCTTTGGAAATGGGTTAATAATTTAATTTCCAGACCCATGCTTTGGAAGCTTGAGGCCTTGTGCAATGGCATGTCACATGCCCCTAATGGTAAAAGAGTCTTCATATTTCAGATAACAATTTATGTGATGATTTTTTTTAATGATGAACTATATTTGAAATAAATTGTAGAAAATAATTAATACTTGTAAATATTTATTTTTTTGATAATCAAGAGTCAATGTGACTGCCACATAGATATTTACCAGGTAAGGATTTTAGGTAAGTGGATTTTTCCTCATGTAGTGTGAAGGGTGCAAAATTGCCATATGTGACAATGCACCCAAACATTTTAACTCATTCATTTACAGATATTTCCTTTTTTCGTGTTTTGATTCTAGCATGTTTTTTCAACTAGTTAACATTACAAAATAATTCTGTACATTTGGTTTCTTAAACTATAAGTAGGAAGGAAGTTGTATTGCCATTAGGTATTTGTAGAAAATGCAGGTTTCGAGTACCAATAGCATTCCTATTTTCCTTATTCATTCCAAACTTATGGAAATAGAACACATTCTAGTTGTCAAACTAAGCTTCCCATTGAGTTAGAGAGCAATAATTTCGGTCCTGGTACCTAGTCCAATGTTCAGAAAAGCAATCTTTGTAGGGAATCTAGCTTAACCTTTAGAGGTCAGATGGTCGATATTTTGACCAGCAGCGTGCGGCAGCAATTAACATGCCATTTCTTGAAAACTGCACGTGATATTTCAGTACTTTCTTTTTTAGTATACATGTATACAATATATTCATTGCTACTATTATTAACAAGTGCCATTTAAAAAAGTCCTTTGTTTGCCTTCATTACCCCGTAATGTTATGAGATAGATTTATATAAATGGCTCTAATTTCTAAAGTAAAGGTTAAGGGGATATAGGCTTAACTCTCTGCAATCTGCTTGACAGACCCTGTACATCACATAATTTTATTTTGAAATGTCGAAAAAATTACCCAGAAAATCCTGATATTGTGCTTCAGTTTTATCTTTGCAGCACAGAAGCACAGTTAAATCAATAAAAAATAAAAATATGAATGCAGAGCATGTAGCATTGATACCTGTCATTCTTTTTCCAATATATATTAACAATAATAGTAAACGTTCATATTTCTTTTAGTAGTATAAATGTTAGGTGGGGGCAGATTAATGAGAACTCCCAACTGTATTGTTCAATATCTCTATTTAATTCCATATAAGCTTAATTGCAATTATTGTCACAATATGTGTGAACTTCCACTATACACTGTATTGTGAAAATTGTTCTTGTTTATATTACAATGCTTTGTAATTTTTCTTGTTATTTATTTTTAAATAAATTTTCCAGGTATCTTTCTAAGACCTTTCGCCTGGCATTACATCACTTTCAACCTCATGCTATTGTGTACTTGGGAGACCTTATGGATGAGGGTACTTATGCAACTAGCCAGGAATATATGCGTTACACAGAGAGGTTCTTCTCAATTTTTCCTTCCTACCCTGAAATAAAGGTGAGAATTGTTTATATTGTTCATTTTTGTACATAGCAATATTTTATTATGAATACACAGCATGGTTGTTGGGAATTGAAAATTATTGAGGGAGTAAAGTAGTGATTTCCTGTATAGGTTAGCTATTTATTATTCTGTTACCAATGTGCCAATATATTGTAATGAGAAAAAAATGGGGTATGGAGTTCAGTTAGTTATTTAAGGCTAGGCTAATGTTCTCATGGCAACATCATAATTAATGAAAGTCATTCACTTTGGCACAACATAAGGTTTCCATAAGTTCACTTGAATTCTTCAGCGTTAAATTGTGAAACAGGATCATTTACATGTTGGAGATTGCAGCATTAAAAATAAACAAGTAGGTAACCTTAGGAAGGTTGAAATGGTTGTAGTACTACATGTAATAGGTAACGGTTAAAATTTCTGTGGGAAGAACCTATTTTACCCTCTGCCTTTTACATGCACTTTTATACTGCAGTTTCCGATATGAAACACATGTTTAAATGCTTCTAACAGTCATAAACTATGAGAATTCTCTTTAGTTCTTTATAAATTAGCACAGACATTTTTCTATTGATCGATCCTAAAGAAAGTGTTAATATATATAAATGATGTAAACTATGAATTATTCACCCTCAGTGCTAGGCGGTGTCGCAGGACTGCTAGACCACTGAGTTACACAATCTGAATGGTGATTTCACAGATGCTTGCATTTGAGATTTTACGTTGTAGGCAGGGGGTTGTGTTAAAGGCTTGCTTTCGACCACAGATAGTACGACAGTTGGCAACTCGTAGCGACATTTCTTCTTTTGTAGGTGTCAATAGCTAAAGGTTTGTCACTGATTCGTTAATTCTTGTTTCAGTCCATTTACCTACCAGGCGACAATGATATTGGTGGTGAAGGTGCTGATCCTGTCACAAAAACAAAACTTCAAAGATATTCTCGAACATTTTCTCAACCAGATGTTTTCCACATTAAAAGTATGGATATAATCAAGGTAAGAAAACTTAAGATTCTTAAACAAGTTGTAGGATTGTTGCAACTAAGTCAAATGTAGAGGTGTACTTGAACCCAATTAAATTTCTTGGGCTGTATTGAAATGCATTAAAACTCTAAGAATGAAAGTATTTTTAACATTTTATTTCTATCACATAGGGTGTTCATAAGAATAATGTTGTTTTTGTGTTATAAATGTATATTCACAATGTAATTGTAAATATAAAACCACAATGAAGTGCACTGTTATTTGAAATAATTTCAAAATGCTGGTTTATTTTTCAATGCAAAATTCATCACAGGCGTTTGTTTATTTACATTTATTAAGCATGTAAAGTTAATCTGAATTAAATGTTTACTATTTTTATATAAGTATGTGCACAGTTTATCTGTATTGGCAAATTTTATGCAAGTAGTCCAGCATTATTTGTAAGAAATCATATCTGTAAATTCTTATTTTTCATTAACAAGAATTAATACATTTAACTCAGGTATATAATGAATATACAAATAAGAACAACATATTGGACGTTTGGTTAACAGTATTTTGGCTGTTCACCAAGTTTGAACAGCCAAATACTTTATTTTACACTAATTAATGTTGTAATGCCAATTGTGGATTTTTGTTATTTCTATTTACAATTATGTCCATATATTTTCAATTGGTAAGTACACGTAATAAACATTAATAATTAGGTGTGGATTTCATGCACAGCTGTGTCTCAGACAATCATGTTGTTTTTGTTCTAGGTGAATAGGTTAACTCACACAATACCCAATCTTTCATCAGAGATGTCATTGTCACCTGGACATAGGACACGAGCTGTAGTTACTCATCTTCCTCTACTCTTCCTGCCTAGTCAGTTTGTTGACCAGGTAAGACATACTCTATTAGCATCAATAGCATTCGGTCAAATTATACGGACATATATTTAGAAATTGAAAAGCCAAATAAAATGTGATGCAATTGTTCAAATTACAATGGAACCTCAACGTTCCAGAAATTGAAATTTTTTGCTTTATTATATCATCCCAAAAGTTATAAAAATAATTTCAGGTATTATCAGAGTTTATAGTTGCATCTTGTGTCCCATTTATTGCTTTCTTCACAATGCTTTGTCTTTAGTGATGAAGTTACAAAAATTCATTTCAGGTAATGTTTAGAGCCATATATTTATAGTGAATAAAAGATCAAGATTTCAATACATATTTTGGGATCACAAGCAGTATGGTAATATGGCATTTCAGTGTTTAAATGGTGAATAAAATCGTAAATTTGATTTAAAAACTATACTTATTACACAAAATTAACATTTCACTTCTAATATCATATTTATATAGTTATCAGAGTATTAAGTTTATTTGTACTACAGCAAAATTAATAAATTTTCCATGATTTGCATAACTTGCAGGATAATTCAGACCTCAGAAAGTGTTGCGTTGGTATATAAACCCTAAATTTTGTGTTTAACAGTTTATTTCTCATCATTTCATGACAAAACATGGTAGCAAAATGCACCTCACACCTTTCAAAATCTTGAAAAATTATCATGACGATGTGTTATTTCACATTACGTGTTTTCGTCAAAATCTAAATATGCAAACCCCTTATCAGGTTTAGTAGTTACGTCTTGTGTCTGGTTTATTACTTTCTTCACAATGTTTTGGCTGTGTCTGTAGTGATTAAGTTTATAAAAATTCTGCTTCATTTCAGGTATTATCAAGAATCCATCCACAGATAATATTTTCTGCTCATGACCATGAGGCTCTTCATTTACACACAGATTTATTAACAGGGTCAGAGAAGTTTGTCGAGTCTATATCTCCAAAGAAAAATATTGTATGGACTCTGCATTTAAGTAACCATTCAATACATGAAGTGATGGTTCCTACATGCTCGTATCGGATGGGATTGCCAAACATGGGCTATGGAGCAGCTGTTATGGGTAAGTTTTTTCACTTTTGCCATATGCAATTATGAACATGCAGTTTTTATGACACAGTTGTATGTAATGTACTTATTTTAATGACAGTAGAAATAATGAAGACCCTTTTTTTTTTACTAACATTTTATTTATTTAATGCTTTATATTTACCAGCACTTCAAGGCACAGACCTTTATAATTTGTGACGTTCACAAGTCAATCATTTGCACGATCACATTTAGTTCATAAATATTTGAAATAAAACGCGAAGGTGAAGATACATCTTCTATAGGTCTATATATTAGTGAAATAACTGAGTAATATGCAGTTCACTATTACCTATATTTCCATTTTTGCCAGACACACTACTACATAATGACTATTGATTCTCGTTGCTATATCAACGTTAGAATTCCAAATATCTCGTTTATACAGCGTATAGTGCAATGAATAACATAAAACATAATTAACGTTGTACAAAGTAATAATTATACATTTTTTAAACATTAATATAAAGTGATTTTTATAATATGAAATTAATAATTTCAATAAACATATAATTATATTGTGCGGATTCACAGAACCGTCACAACATTCCCCTGCTCCGGGAAAATGAAAACTACGAAACAACGAGGAGGAGTTTTCATTTATAAATCAGTCAGATGTTATCAACATAACTAAAACAAAGTTACAAATGCACAATATTATCTGACATTCGACAACAACTTGCACATAAACAGATTTGTGCCTAACAGGTAATAACAAATCAGATCATAATAGAACATTCAATTGTACAAAATAATAAACAGAATGGTTTCCTTTTTCCAGTATCTACTCTCATAAATTTAATTTTCAGACAAGAGTTGATTCCTCTTTTCTTCCGAACAGTTAAACACTCGAAGATTAGAAAAGTTCACCTTGTCATAATATTGCTGGTTCATTGTGTAAAGAATTGCATTATTGTCCTTAATTTCCTTGACAAGGAATGGCCCAATATACAAGTTGAACAATTTATGAATCTGGCTGTTAATTTTGGAACTAACTTGCCTATTTTTTATCATAACCAAATTTCCTGTTTGAAGTTTGATCGAGTTCAATGCATTCTTAATCTTCCTACTTCTTCTAGATTGTCTAGTCCTGATTTCTGCTAAAAACAATTTGCGTTTCCATGGCAAAGATTTAATTTGTTCTGGCCAGCTGATTTCTTCAAATATTGAGTCCTTCATATCTTCATGTAAGAAAAGTTCACTAGGAGATAATCCGGTAACTGAAGAGCATGAATGATTTAATAACTGAATAATAGAATTTATTTTTGGATACCAACTGGTGTGATTATTATTGCAGAATAATCGCAGTAACCTAACAATCTCCTTATTGTACCTCTCAATAGGATTAGATTTCGGATTGTATGTAGTGGTAGTAATATGCTTAATTTTCCTTGAATCCATGTAGGCTTTCCACTCATTTGATGTAAATTGGCTTCCACAATCTGATAATAATACATTACATACAGGGTAATGTTTAAAATATTGTTCTTCAAAACGATTGATAATTTCCCTGGCAGTCGCTTTTCTTAACGGATAAATCATAACAAACTTTGACATAACGTCTACAATTGTGAGGAGATATTCATATGTACGTGATCTTGGTAATTTTCCGATTAAATCAATAGAGAGGAAATCGTGTGGTTGGTGCGAAACGACGTGATATTCATCTCTCCGCAACGGCCGACCTACAATCTTTGTTCGTGCACATTCTAAGCAATCTTTCAGGTAATTTCTAATTGATTTTCTCATGTACGGCCAAAAATATGCTCTTCTACAAGCTGTTAAAACCTTCTGATAACCAAAATGTCCATTTAAATCATGCATTTTGTGCAATACCAAAGGTATAAGCTCACGTGGCACTACAAGTTTACAAATTTCATCTGAATTGGGTTTATAAAAAAGAATTTTGTTGTGAAGAAGATACTTTGTAAAGTCTTTATCCGTTGTACTATCTTCCAGGTGAGAAATTATATTATTGCATTTTTCATCTGCTCGTTGAGCTTTTAACCAAATAGAAGAAGTATCATCTTGTGAATCTTCCACAATTACTTGATTGATATATAATTTATCATCAAGTGCAGAATAAGAAGTACAAGGCGGAAATCTACTCAACGTATCAGCAATATTATTCGAAACTCCTGGGACATGATATAACGTGAAATCAAAACACTGCAGTTTGAGAGCCCATCTCGTAAGACGAGAATTAAGTGATTGTGCAGTTTTAAGCCAAGACAACGACTTATGATCTGAATATAAGTTGAAATCAGTTCCTTTAAGATATATAGCAAATTTCTCCAGAGCAAATAATATAGCTAAACATTCCAATTCGTGTGTACTATATGTAATCTCTGCTCCTCTAAGAGCACGACTGCCATATTGTATGACACGAATTTCATCATTATCAACTTGCCAAAGTACACAACCCAATCCTTTCTGGCTTGCATCAACAGAAACACAAAACCTCAATTCAAAGTCGGGTTGACTCAATGCTGGTGCTGAAATTAGAGCATTCTTTAATAACAAGAAAGCTTCTTGACACTGAGGTGTCCAATAAAATGGCACATTCTTGCGTAAAAGATGATATAATGGACTAGCGATATCTGAAAATCCCTGTATAAAACGATTCCTCCAATTTGCCAGTCCCAAAAATTTGCGAAGTGACTTTTTGTTTTGAGGAACAGGAAACTGTAGAATAGCTGAGTCTTTATCATGATCGACCTTAATCTCGGAACCAGACACTACATGACCCAAAAACTTAATTTCCGTTTGGAAAAATTTGCATTTGGCAAATTTTATGGACATGTTCGTCTTCTGTAATGTCTGTAGAACATAATCAAGATGTTCAAAATGTTTCTCTATTGTTGGGCTAAATATTAAAATGTCATCCACATATATCATCAGAAATGAATGAGTCTCCGGTCGAAACACCTTATTCATTCTCTCAACAAAAACAGAAACAGCTGATTTTATACCAAATGGCAAGTAACAAAACACGTGCTGTCGTCCTTGATACGAAAAAGCTGTGTACTTATATGAGTCGGGCGTAAGTGGTATTTGAAAATATCCACAGGAGAGATCAATCGAAGAAAAATATCTTGCACCCTTAAAATGTTGAAGTAGCTCGTTTATAGGTTCAACATGGGTAAGTGGTGAAATTACATGTTGGTTTAGGCGACGAAAATCCACCACTGGACGCCACTCACCATTAGATTTTGGGACAATATGTACTGGGTTTAAATAAGGCGAAGACATCTCTTTAATTATTCCCCAGGCCTTCCATTTCTCTAGTTCCTTTTCTAACGCTGCTCTTTTGGCGAACGGTACCGGATATATAGGTGCCTTGATTGGTTCCTTTGTGTCTAGTTCAATTCGATAAGGTTCTATGAATGCAGATCGGGGTCGATCAGAAAACAAACTATGGTATTCTATTATTAGATTCTCAAGCTGAGACTGCTGCTCCGTGTTGAGTGATTCACACGACCGCACCTTCGTTGTGATCTGATCTAGAGAAACGATAAGTAAATTTTCTGCTTCTTTGACTATAGTAACTTCCTGCATCTGGCAGCGATCCCTATCAGTTGTGATTTTGCTAGAGTTAAATGGCTGAACCAATTCGGAACCAGTAGACGCCATCAAACTAATTTCGTTTCTTCTAAAATCGAGTACAGCTTTGTATTGCCTTAAAAATGGTATTCCGAGAATTAATTCAGCATGCAGTTGCTTCAATACGAACATCTCCAAAGTAAAAACTTCCGAGTTAATTGAAATACTTATAATCTTCCGACCAGCAACACGAAACTTCTGATGTCCTGCAAACGGCAATAACTTAAGTTGATCCACTGTATCCAGTTTGGCACTCGGAATAATTGATTTTATACTGCACCATAATTCATAACTGACTAAATTACACTGGCTTCCACTGTCGATGACACACTGTATCGTAATATCGCAAACTGTTCCTGTGATCAAAGGTTGATCAGTAATAGGAGTAGGTATACCAGTATCATTTAAAATCCAAGTAGGTTCATCTTCGTACCAATCTAATTGAAAAAATATTGAAAGTGGATAACAATGATCAACTTCAGGTAAAACGGAATTACTTAATACAGCATACTGACAAGTTGTGCCTATATTTTCACTACGATATGATTTAGACGGACCATCCATTATGTTAGTGCGAGCAAACTGGTCCACGTTCACCCGCGACGTTCGTTTAATGTTGCTTCAGGGACAGAAGAAATGAACTGTTTACAAGAAGTTTCTCTTGGATCGAAAGATGGAGCATTTTCATTTAATGGAGTATTCGCCACTGCAGTTGCATTGCAACTGTTTCCCGTTGACAACTGAGAAGACGAATATCCGCAATTGGCACATACACTGCATGGTTGGAATGAGTGGAAATTATTGTTAGAGAACTGAGAGTTAGGACGCAGTGTAAATTGCTGTTGTTCTTGCTCGTTTCTGGCATTGAAACTGTTGGTCATAAATCTACCATTATTGTTGAAGTATCGTGAGCTTTGTGGACTTCTATTTTGCCGGAAATTTTGAGTTCCTGCACCATTACGTCTGTAACGATTATATGGTTTGTTAGTTAGGTTAGGTTTCCCAAAATTATTATTTCTATTAAATATCATCGTCTTCTGGCTGGAGTTTGATTGTTGGTTTTCAGCAACAAACGGAACATCTGTACGTGGAATCTTATTTCTTTTATTTTCATCGCTAGAAGAAACAAAATGAACAGTATCATTAGGTCTTACATTACGTCTTGAACCTTGATTTCCATTAGGTTCATCATCGTTCACAAACGATGAACTTTTAGCAACACTTTGAACTCTCAGTTTTGCCCTTGCACTATTATTGTCGGTAAAACTTTTAGAATTATTCCCATCATGTCGGAAATTTTTTTCACGTACATTATCATGAACATTAAAACTCTTGTTTGATCTTGAATTCACTAAATCCAACCTCTTTAGTAACGCAATTACATCATCCATTTTAACTAATCTAGCAGCTAATATTGTTTGTGCAATAGATGTGGGCAACTGATTGATTAAAATATCAATAACTTCTGCATCATTCGGACGATCAACTAAATTATAATATGCTGAATGCGTACGAATAGCAAAAACTTCCATACTACTCGTCGATTTAGGATCATATTTACGACTTCTAAGTTCAGATAATTGAGCCTGAGTTAACGAATAAGACGTGTAGTGATTCAGAAATTCGTCAACAAACTGTTTGTACGATGTAAACGAATCGACATGAGTATTATACCAACCTTCTGCAGGTCCCTGAAAACAATTAGTAATACATTCAAGCCTTTGCATGTCAGGAACTTGCAGTAAGTCTAAGTAGGACGTTAAAGTTTTAATAAACTTACGTGGGCTTGATTTTTCAGGATCTCCAGAATATTTAGGAAGAACAGTAAGTTCATTCAATCTTACCAACCGTCGAGGTTCTTGAGTAAGCGAACGCACACAATTGTCAGGATAATTACATCGATGATTCTGCGGATTTGCTGACTTTTGGTTTACTTGCCTCTTTCTTTCCTGACCAGAACCATCAGAATATAAAGAACGGGTTGATTGACATAACTTATTAGTATTACTAGTTCTCACTCGATTATTTCTAGAACGTTTTTGTCTTTGTGAAGCAATGCGATTGTGTTCGTAATCAGAAACATCACACGCTGAAGAATCAGATGATTTAGGAGAGGTTAGGTTCTGTGCAGGAATATCAGGTTGACAGTTACTATTCACATGAGAACTGTAAACTTGTACAGGATTACTTGATTCAACATTAGTCGAAATATTAGATGTTAACTTAGTAATATTTTCCTCACATGCTTCCACGCGCTTAGTTATTTCGTCCTTGCTCACAACGACTTCAAGTCTTTGAACTTGCCGAGACAACCCTGAAACATTGTTCTGGCATTCTGTAATCTGATCAGTCAATCCAGCAAGTTTATCAGAATTCTCTGTACAAGTAGTGTTGACTTCCTCGATTTTCTCTGTTAGTCCTTGCACTTCTCTTTCCATTTCCTGATGTAATGAACGTGTTGCTAATTTGCAGGACTCGGCAACTTCAGCTAATTCCTTTCGTAACGATGTACTCAATTCGTGGAAGTCAAGCTTGAGTAGTTGCTGTGAATTTTGAATTTCCTGTTGAGATTCCCTGATTTTTGTAAACTCAAGCTGATGAGACTCTTGAGTTTGCCTCATTTTTGTAAACTCAAGCTGTTGAGACTCCTGAGTTTGCCTCATAGAATCTTGAGTTTGCCTCATTTTTGTAAACTCAAGCTGTTGAGACTCTTGAGTTTGCCTCATTTTTGTAAACTCAAGCTGTTGAGACTCTTGAGTTTCCCTAATTTTTGTAAATTCCATCTGTTGTGACTCGCTCATTTTTCTTAACTCTGCAAGCAGATCAAACATTTGAAAAGGAACATTACTTTGCCCCGTTGACGTCTCTGCCAACACAGAAGGACGAATGTCAATTTCTTGAACATTTTCTTGACTTCTTTTCCATTCCACGAAAGCTTCAATACTGAACGGATCATAAGAAGGATCACAATCTGTACAGAAATAATTTTCATTTAACTGGTATAACTCCCAATGCTTATCGGACAAACCCAAACATTGTAAATGATACCAATGGCCACAATTTTCACAAGCTACCAACCTTTCCTTATCGGGATCTTTGCAGCACTTCACCATATTCATGGCACCATTCTTATTTTGTGATTCATCAGGTTCATCACCACAATTGATAGATCTAGCTGTAAGACTTGTTTTGGATCTCAGATTATAAGGATTACTTAATGCGTACATAATATAAATTTATGTACAAACTAGATTCACGAGAACAATGGTGTAAGTTAACACTTACGCAAAACACATCACTCAAGATCGTGCTGATAACGTTCCACAATACTGGACCACCAATTATACTGTGACGTTCACAAGTCAATCATTTGCACGATCACATTTAGTTCATAAATATTTGAAATAAAACGCGAAGGTGAAGATACAACTTCTATAGGTCTATATATTAGTGAAATAACTGAGTAATATGCAGTTCACTATTACCTATATTTCCATTTTTGCCAGACACACTACTACATAATGACTATTGATTCTCGTTGCTATATCAACGTTAGAATTCCAAATATCTCGTTTATACAGCGTATAGTGCAATGAATAACATAAAACATAATTAACGTTGTACAAAGTAATAATTATACATTTTTTAAACATTAATATAAAGTGATTTTTATAATATGAAATTAATAATTTCAATAAACATATAATTATATTGTGCGGATTCACAGAACCGTCACAAATTACATAGTAATGATCTATTATGATTTGGTTACAAATCAGGGATATGGTTCAGTTACGAGACGAGGCAGTTTACTAGGGTAAATCTGTTTTAGAGATTATTTGATTATAGAATTTTCTGTGCAGGGTTGTTAAAGGAATTCTAAATAAATTCAATTCTGGTCCAGGAGAGAAAATCAGGAACTGTAAATGGGTTCTGGACTGTAATGAACCTTGTTGTCATTATAGTATTTCTATTCCATCCCGGAACCTTATTTCTGGGTCAATTTAAATATGGTCCAAGTGTGGTATTGAAATTAGACAATATGCAACTTGGCCCAAATTTAAATGTGGAGAAAAAAGGTTCTGGTCATGTTTATGGAATCCAATAGAACCCATTAGAATTTATGGTTTCCGGGACCTTTAAAAACCCTGCTTTTGTGCAAGTTTAATGGATATTAAAGACTTACTTATGTCAAGTAATAAGAAATCAAAGTAGTTGTCTAATAATGGACAAGAAAATTTACATTCAGTTTTGATGTACATTAAAGTGACATTTCAGTGTTATTGTAGTGAATAACGTTTCAAATTGGATTGGTTGACTATACATTAATGGAATAAAATTTAAATTTTCGTGCTGACATGCATATTCATAATCTTAATCTTATACCACCTAAGAGGAATATTTGGAATATTATAAGTATTTCTTGTCAAAGAATTCACAGAACAATCTAGTCTGAGAAAAGTGTTGTATGCTGCAGTAGATGGCAGGTTTTGTGTTTTGAAGTTTCACATTTTGCATATAATTTCATGATAATATGCGAGTGTAATATGCACTTTCCACCTTTGCAGTCATATTTTGTATTTATGTCTCAAAATATGCATGTCTTTACCTGTTTACTAATTGTGATATAATCAAGGAACAAAATGTATTAATCTTGAATTTCTAAATTTTGCATTTACTTCTAAAAACTTTTCTTGTGATTATTTTGATTATTTATTGGAAAAATAAATTTTTGGATGTTGTAACTTTAATACTTTTTAAATCATATTTAAGTATGCATGTACAACACTGTATTTATTTTTTGGTATTAGATTGAGTTGTTTTAAATCGAGTTGTTTCTTGCATTACAATATTTATAAAACTAATATTGAATAATCTTGAACTATGTTTGACACTGTAGAGAATGTTTGACAAGAGCTTTGACAAGAGAATGTTAATTTTTTCACTTTTAATTGTCATTTTATTTGTATTTAACATTGTATTAAATCTGCTTCTAATCTCTGAATTTTTAAAATTACTTTGTAAAATATGACTTTGTATAATTTAAGTTAAACTATTAAAATAAAATCAATAATTGCAATTATTCCTTGGCCCAGGTCTTCTGTATTGTAAAGCCTCATCCATTAAGGTACTTAAAATTATCAGTTTATTCCATACAGAAAATTCTATACATGAATTAGTGTTGGAAATCAGCATTAATTTCTTTTCAGAATGCCACTTTTGGGCAAGAAAAATATGTAAGAAACAATTGAAGGGTCATAACTAGCATCTGATGATTGATGCCGTGTGTGATTGGTAATTATATGGGTTAAGTGGAAAAGTACCATTTTAGGGACATATCACCTTGGTTGGCATCATTAACACGTTGAAATTTTGTCAACCGATGTGGGAAATGTGTACTTTAGAAATCGTTGAGGGAAATAATGGTGAAAGCTTCGTTAACTTCAAGATAACTTGTGTATTTTCAAGTCAAAAGTAAAAACATTATATTTTATTTTAATTCAAATTTGGGTTCTTTTTCTGTGCATTAGTGGGAAGTTGTGAGTCTACCTAATGCAATTATAGTGTCAGGCGAAAAAAATATTGTCTTGAAAACAAGTATAAAATGAAGTATGAAAATTCCATTTTCATAAATGACCACTTTGTGACACTCAATATAGAGAGAAATTTCTCTTTCAGTTTCCTGTCCAATTTAGTTGTTTAATGAACTGTACATGTTTTATTTCCTTACTGAAAAGTAAAAAATCTTTTTTTGTTATTCAGGATCACTGTGCATTCTCTTGGGAACTTCTTGTAATATAGCTTGGCAAGTTTCTGTTATTTTTAGTTCTGGAGCATTCCGCCAGGTGTGCTGTTGCTTGCTCTTCTCAGCAGTTGGTACCAAGTGGCAGCAGATGATGCCATGGTTGAGCAGGCAACAACAGCACCCATACTGGCATGCTGCAAAACTAGAAACAACAGAAACTCACCAAGCAACAGTGAGCAGTGGCTACCAAAATTAATAGAGCATCATGAAAAAAATAGTTTTGTGAATCATTGATTACTTCATTTCAGTATAGTAAGTGAATTTCGGATGTAACATATTTTCTGAAAATAATCCTTGAAGCTTTCCTGGTGGCGAATGATGAGGTTTTCTTGGGATATCAACCAGGTCACATTGGCCTGCCACATACACCTGACATATCTCTTCACTTCAATCCCTGAAGATGAGAGTGACACTCTCGAAAGATCGAAAGTCTATCCGGAAATCACCTGGTTGATATCCCGAGAAAACCTCTTCATTATATTTATGTGTGTTCATTTATAAGTGTGTTTTCTGTTGTACCAATTACCAAACATGTAATAGCCCAAAATAAAAGAATAATTATCCCATAATCCTTAATGCCATTTTTAAAAGCATAATTATATTTATACTAATTCCAGTTTTTCAAACAGTTCTGTTGCACTTTATGCATCAAAATCTGGGAGTTTCTGTAGCATACAACAGTAAGGTTTATTTATTTTTCCAGATGAAGATGTGATGTTGTATTCTGTTCTATGGCTGCCATCTCGGTTTCAACAGTTGTATATATATGCAGGTCTTCTTATTAGTCTCTTGATCATCCTTCCATGCATTTCATGCTGCCAGCTGTGCAAGATGAAACTACCCCCAACTCGTATTTTGTGATTTTGAATGGTATACTCGTTTTTTGTTAGGGGTGCGCAAGGTAAAGGGGCAGGTGACAGAAGCTATTGTTCTTGATACCTTCTATACTGCATGTACATTTGTCAAAGTTTGTGATTAGATTTTAATGTGTTCATTGATTTACAAAAGATATGCTTGATTGTGTGCTGTTGAGCAGAGGGTAAAATAATTTACCAGGCCTTATTATAACCGTCTACATAGAGGGATTAATAACTACAGTATTTTGGCAGTGGTATGCTGTTAAGGAATGTGCAAATGTTTGTGTTAAGGTAATTTTGATAGTTTTTAATTCAGTACAAGTTGAAAAGCAGGGATAAATAAAGATATATGTTAATATACCAGAATAAAGTACTTACTTATCTGTGAAACTGTTTTTTCGAAATTTTATTGATTTTGGTGGCTGCTTCCACCATCCTCTTGGAAGCATGGATTATTGCTTCCTGCATATTTTACATGGGGTTCTAATGGATCTGATGAATCTGCTGATGTAGTGTTCCTTGCACTCACACTCTCATTTTACACCCCTGGATTATCAATACTGGGCTTGCCAAGCATTTCAAACACCATAACCACACAATTGGAAAAAATATATACCAGGCATGTAGCTCATACTCTGATAGACACGAAAATCAAAGAAATGCATGCCATTATAGATAGACACAAAAATCAAAGAAATGCGTGCCATTATACACTTTTCACTTTAACTAAACCAGGGTTGGGCCCACTTGAAAAAAAACCCAGTGGGTTTTTAATTAACTTTGGTATTTCAATGATTTCTGAAATGAAGGAACGTCATGGAGATGTATATTAATGAAGATTGCATTTTAGATTCTTAGCATGCGATCACGACTGTCATCATAACTCGAGATTAATTTTGCTATCTAAAATGCACAACACTTGTAATATTGAAATGAAGTAGAACAAAATATCAGAGCTCAGTACGGCAATACTAATGTTTAATCTTTATTAAGAAATTACATAGGCATATATTAAGCTGTAGATTCTGCAGGTACTTTAGACAAAAGATTCCAATATGTATGTTGAACAGCAATGTATTTATGTTTGCTCAATATTGAATACATTCGTTACTGCAGTTTGTGTAACAAATAGCATAGAATTCCATGATCATGACATTATTACAATAACACAACTATTATGTTCTACGTAACAGCGTATTTCTTGAAGAAGGAAAAATTCTACTATTGGGGAATACTATGTATACGAGGCTATCGCTATTTTATTATGCTTGTGACTGAAGATAATAGTACACACCTGCAATTGATCTCTTGATGCTTCTTACAAAAGTCGTAGTGTATCTTATATCATAATGTATCCATTATTGATACAACATCTGCTAATATCAATTCAAACATACAAACTTGCTATCCACAGAGGTAACCAGGAAATCGTAAGAGAATAAAGGATAAAGAATAAACATTACTATGGTTTAGCAGTTTGTTGTGGTCTGCTAGTGGGTGTGCCGGGTGGAGAAGTTCAGTGGGTAGGTTGAGCGGCAATTACAAATGTGAATTATATTAAATGTATTCACATTTTATTGATAAAAGCTCAACAAAACCCGAAAAAACCGATTAAACCCATGTGGGCCCAGGTGGGTTCGTTTTTTTTTTAAAAAGAAAAACTTTTTTTTTTCAAACCCTGAACTAAACCTTGACAGTGGACAGGCACACCACACCTGGGTCACTGTAATGCAGCAGCTCACCTCACAGCATGCTCCAAAACAGTGCACACTAGAAGCCTGCCTCTGTGTGGACAGTGCCACCAAAAATTATAATACTTCAAAAAGTCAGTTGATAGATGAGTAAGTACTTTATTATGGTCTATTAATTTGCTACCAAGTTTTTTCATTCCCTGAAACATGAGGAAGATATGTAGTGAAATTTTTCTGATTAGATGGAAATAAGATTAGTGTAAAGAAAGTGCAATGATGAAGTAAGTTTATGAAAGCTTGTCTTATATTCTATGTGCAATTTTGGAAACCTGAAGTACATCAGAGCTTTTGCCATCCACAAAACCTGATTACTATTTTAATTATTTACCAAAGATGTATTTTTTATAGTATTATTTTCCCAAATATTCTCTTGATGCATTTTTGGCCAGAATTTTGTAATATTTATTGATGTTGGGTGCAAGTAAAGCCTCAATGTATATGTCTGCGTATGGTTTAGCAGACAGATGAAAAAGTATTAACATTGAGTCAACGAACAATCAGTTGAGAGTGGTAGTCTCTAGTTCAAGGATTTTAGCAATTATTTTTTGTAGCTCAGTGGTCATTTTTGCAGGATAAAGGGTGCTCCAATAGAGTCCCCTTGAAAAAATTGAAATCATTGAGTAGATATTACATGATAGTATTGACAATGGTGGTGTTCTGAATATGTGTTCACTGTATTAGTTATAGAACTAAAACGATGTTTGTATGTATTACAATTATTATTCAGTGTGTTCAGAAATGTTGATGCACTAGCTCTTTCACGCAAATCTTGCTCAAATTCTGGCTGCTGGATTTTTTTTTATGTAAAAAGTGTTATGATGCAGGGTGTTCCACTCAAAACTCATCTATTGTACTGGAAAACTAAAGTGCCAGGAATTTGTGCTTTGCTTCATATCCTAGCCAATGGAATAAATGTCAGCATGTGCTGTAGTGGTTCCAGTAGTAACTATTTAAAATGTGAGACTTTTTAGCAGGACACCCTGTAATTACAAGTATTAATTAACAAAAAGTAAAAAATGAGAGCAATAAATTTCAAACAATATTATTATCGTGTGCGCCTCTTTGAGAGATAGCTCCATTTTGAAATTATTAGGCATGAAGGATATGGGAATTTGTATATATTACACAATCAGTAAAATAGGAGTGTTGAAGATGCTGTCAATATCTATGAGATGTATAAATTCATTCATTGCAGAATGAAACTGAGAAATGAAACAGTTGACATAATTTACCATGTACAAGGACAATAGTGACAACATGTGACACATGCATTCTTAGAATGTATTCTCCCAGCATTTGCAGAAGTTAATGTACACCACTAGTGCTGCCATCTCTGGTGATGTCTTGCAGTCACTGCCTTACTCGTTGATAGTCTCAAATCTAATGTGGTAACATTTTACTTTCATAGACCTGTATCATGGGATTGTTATGGAGAAGCCAATTGTGTGCACGATGCATTATGCACAATGCTTCCACCCATGATAATGCAATACCACAATGTCACATGCTTCACATAGTCCCTGATTACATTCCTGTATAATCAACTTTGTACAACTTCAATTGTCATTAACAAGTTTTGTTCCACTTAAGTAAATATGTCTTTAAGGCACATGCACTTTGAGGTAATGCCCACTGCTACACGATCAAAGATGGTTGTTATCACTGTGCTCACTCCAGGCCACTATCAGCTTCTGTACACCTAATGTCATCTGACACACAGGTCACATGACTACAATGTTACCATTATTTTTGACCCATTATTTGTAAACGTGATTTTGTATGAATACTCCTTTATGTGCAAAGTTACATGATTACAGAACATAGTTTGTTCTGTAAAAATTTGAATACATATAAAATTAAAATTTGAAAAAAATCGTATGCTCATAAGGAGATTTCACATCAAAGTGCCATGTGTCACTTGAGAACCAGCCGGTCGAATGCAGGCTCATGCAGTGGATCATGCTGCTGTGGTGTGAAACAATGCTATTGGTTCATTCCCAAGCGACGTGTTGCACGTGACTAGTGTGAAGTCTCCCTAAGAGCATATGGAATTTAATGAAAGAGGTAATTGTGATTTTGTACACACTCAGAAATGAAAATGGAATGCCTTAATTATCGAAGTGATGAAGTTTCAAAATTGTCTTTTAAAAGGGAGTAGCTTGTAGAAATTTAGACAGTAGCTATCTGATGTGCATTGTACAGTGCCTTTTTTGATCGAGTCGCCCACAGAACGGGGGCTAGCTCGGTGGGAAGTAAGAGTGCGTCTGCCAGCATTTAGACCCACATCTGTATGCTGTCTTGCAACTGGATGCGTCAGTGCTTCATCATCCAGATAGCTGGTGTCCAGTTTGCATGGGTTTATGAAGTGTTAATGTGTTAACAAGTGTTTTAGATTGTTTTGATTTAGTTTACGTATTAGTGGTGCTTTTCTGCAGTCTAATAATGCCACGCTATCCGTACAAATTGAAACAACGCATTTTTATGAACATTTCTTACGTCATTACGAATTCTTGTAGAAAAGTTAAAATAGGTTTTGCAGCAGAATTCCCAGATGTTCCTGTTTCACACACTGTTTGATACTTGTGAACACATTTAGGGAAACAGGGTCTGCTCTTGATAAGAAGCTAAGGGTAAAACGGCGTGTGCTTAAAGAGGAGAAACTAGACGACGGTGAAGTACAATCAAAAATCTCTCCGGTGCCTTGCACAAGAAACAGACATTTTCATGATGGAGAAGGCTTCCAAACCTGAAACCATGCATTAGAAGAATTGTAAGAAAATATCAGGAGGGAAATTGAAGCAATTTTGGAAGAGGAACTGATACGTGTTAGTGAAAATTTCCTTTAAAATGTCGTAAATGTGTAGATGCAAGAGGACATCATTTCCAACATCTCTTTTAACAAGATGCATGGTTATTTTTAATTGTAACTGTCAATGTAATTGTATGAGCTTGTTTCATTACACAGCTATCGGTTCCAGTTACGCGCATATTGCAGCCTCTTTGTCAGCAGACGCGATCTTACTTTCCGCTGCACTAACTGCCATTCTGCAGGCGACTCGACTGAGAAAGGCACTATACATGAAAGATAGGTTCCCATTTCTACCACAAGGAATATGTTTTGGGGGCAGCATATTGAATCTTATTAGAAATAAACTTCTAACAAGTTGATCTGATTTTAAGGGTTGGAAAAGGCAATTACTATGGTATCCCAAAGCATTACATGTTTGTGTAATACATACAAATATTCAAAATAAAGCATGACCTGATATATGAGAACAATGAATTCCACGTGACCAAACAAGATATCAAAACTATAATGCTAATGCATATATTTTTAGTATATTTGTTTTCTTTTGTCATAGATTAAAATGAAGTATTTGCTAAGAAAAAAACATATTTTCATATCACTCTATATTAGTGATTAGTATAAAGCAATAAGGAATTGCAATATTATTTTTTACTTTTTGCTATTAAATTTTATGTTAATTATTTTATGAAAGAAAAAGAACAGTAGATTTAAGATCTAGTGGTGCCATCCTGACTTTTTTTTTGCAATGGAACTATTTTATTCTGTAATATTCTTATATCTGCAAATAAGTAGAATAGCTAAGGAAAAACCACTTTTAGTAACTCTTAAAAAAAGAAAAAGTAGTGCATTTTCCATTATCATGGACTTCATAAAAAGTATCTTCTTCTGGTGGTCCTCACCATTCATCCAGCCATGTTAACTGTTTCAGAAACTACTGGAGCTACAAATATAAAACTTGGGTGGACATCTATATGTTCTAAATAGTAATTCAGTATGGCAGAAACTATGTAGATATGACTGTCTCCTTGAGTAAGTGCTTATTGATATCATGTGCCCTATCAGTATCTGAGAAATTAGGCTACATAACTAAACGTTTGTGGTTTTCAGACATAAACAATACTAAATTTGTGCATTATTAGGTGTATTGGTTGAAAAACTAATTGTCAATAATAGACATCACAGCTAACCATTGCTCTCAGAAACTACTACAGCCACAAATGAAATTTGGTTTTCTGAAGCACCACAAAAAAACACATTTATGGGACATACAGTAGTCTTTATTGGCCTGTCTATTTGTCAGGAGTCTATGCTGTGTGATAGTACTCATAGAGCGAATCATGATCAGATTATATTTATACTGTATTTATTTGTATTGATGTTATTTAGTTAGTATTTTATTGAACTTCTTCAAAATGCATGTTACATGCTGTTCTTAAGAAGCCAGTTGTACAAGTTGTGCAAAAACTATTCAGTTTAAAATGCATGCCAATAATTATGCAAGTACATGTATGACCTATGACCTTCCTTTATTTTAAAGTCCAAATATCAATTTGGGTAAAATGTGCACAGAATGAATTTCTCTATACGTATTTTTAATTCAAATAATTTGTACATATAAATCATGTTGCAAGTAAGTATTAAGTATTTGTACAAAAAATTTTGTGATACTTTTTTTTTTTGTTATTGTAAATAGTTTGCTATGTAATTGAGTATTTTGCATAGGAGCTTTAATTCATAATGATTAAACCACTTTTTTGGTGCAGAGCAAGGGATATGTGATAACTGTTCTTGTCAACTTGCAAACAATTAGATTCTTATTTCTTCAGTGTTTTGTTGTCTACTCAAAGTTAGATATAGACAAAGCATGTCAGAAAAGTAAATATACAGAGATTGTAAATATTTATTAAAGATATCAAGCACGTTTACTTTCTGGATAACCCTTTCACATACCTACAATGAAATCATTACATTTTAGAATCTGGCTGAGCAGATATCAATACCAGAATTGTGTGATACCAGCAGTATTCATGTTGGGAAGTCAGTTGGAATTTAACCCTAGAACACTATCGTGTTCCAATATCACAGTGTAACTAGCGCTACATAAATTTTACGTACATGAAGGACTCTATTTTTAACACAACCTCTACATCATGAAAACAAAATGACGATTCTTTGTATTTTCGTTATATTGTGTGAAATTTCGGCCCCCCAGTCCCAGGTTTCTACCCGGCCCTCTGGATTACTTTCTTGTAAAATCCTGAAAATCTCTCCTTCCACCTCACCCTGGGTGCCAAACGAGCAGATTATATTAACGCCGGAATTACGAAAGGGCTGGTTCACGTAACAATTTATATTTTTTAGTCCCTGGTTCGTTACACGTGTACAGAAAGTGAATAAATATTTGGTTAAAGTGGACAGTACTGTAGTTCTTAGAGTTAATTCAGCAAATCATAACATTACTAGTAGGCTTATATTGGTTTATTATACGTTGTTATATATATACATATTTACATAGCGTTTCCATGTGTGTCTTGCATAGACCAAATTAACAAAACTCTAAATCAACTATGGCTTACACCATTGGCACTTCCTTTACCACAGAGGTAGCAAAACTATCTCTGCGGACCTTAATGATATTCTGTTCATTACAAAATGCATTTCCTTATGCCTTCACTCTTTCTTTTGGGCATCAATTATTCAATACGGAAATATCCACATATTCAAAACTTTTTCTAAAGGGGACTTGGGACAGCAAACAGGGGTTGGCTTACACCAAATGCTACATTATTATATTCAGTCTAGCCACCAAAATTGGACTAAACTCAAGGAGACGTTCCTCGTCGTCGAATCGATGGGGAAACACTGTTTTTGTTAAGCCCAACTGACCTTTTTATAGTCTGGGTAAACGCCCGTGAACGTGAACCCCGTAGCAGTGGAAAAATTCTACTGCAATGGTCTTTTGAAAGACAGCTAGCCCCCCTAACCGGGAAAATAAAAAACAGAGGAATCTAATATCCAGTAAAATCACAATTCATTAAGCACATACACTTACATGCAATAATAACATAAAAGTACACTCATGGAAACATATTACTTAACCCTACACCTTGTAGCTGGCCAACAATTAATTAATATAATAATACAAAACCAGTAATGGTCAATTCGACCATTACAATTGGAATTATATTCTTCAATTTAAAATGTATAAACATGGTTTTATTTAACATAGAATATTTTAAGAGAATGTCTCGTATAAAGTCTAAATATTTGGGGATCGTTGATGGGCTATAACAGCCTTTAGCCACTCGCTTGTTAAGCGAGAGGAACATTGTAAGAGAAAGGGGGTAGCTCTGAAGAGCAACATCGACACTCAAACTGCAAGGGGACTAGCCCTGTAAATAAGAATACACGGACATATATTTAAAAACACTACCTTTGACTGAACAGGCAGGTGGAGGAAAGACATAAGGAATGTTCGTTACCTGAAGTTCTACGGTGATCTCTTCTCCGCTGGTCCTCGTTGTGATGTGGCCCTACTCTGTAAGAAAACGGACGAGGGAGCAACTCCCGGCTCCAAACTGTACTTTCGTAGACCGATATTCTAAACGATAAACTTTAACTTCCCGATCGTTCGTTCGCTCCTTTTTCTTAACTTACAATGCCTGTGGAGCTCTCTCGCGATAACCGGATTCAACGTAAACTGAAAACAACTAGAAACAGAGTTCTTTTGTAACTACTTCATCTGACGGAAAACTGAAGACAACTAAGACTGAGATTTTCTCACGCGACCTATTTAAGTGAAATTCGAACTATCGGCCGTTACGACCGTTGCTTCAATTGCATCCTCTGGCAATGGCAATTCTGAGGAAAAATGCTGATTCCTGATTTCATTTGCTAATGCAATGTCGGTGGAGTTTTTCCAACTCCGCTGAAGGACTCTGTCGCGATGAGCTTTTAAGAAGCTCTTTTTCAATGCTTCAGCGGGACCCTTATTTATTTATGATGCCCAGGTCCTAGGTTCGATTCCCGTCTGCGCGTGATACGGTTTTGATTGACAAGCCCATACGTACATTAACAATGAAGGCGAAAAGTTTGAACAATGAAAAACAAACAATAATAATATTCATAATGTTGTAAATAAAGAACGAATGTATTTTAAAGTCTTACAAGAAAATAGTGCATGCTTCTAAACTTTCAAAATCTAACTATCCAAATCGAATTTATGAATGTCAGTTACGTGAAAATTTTTTCTCGTTTTACTACAGCTACGTAAAATTGACGTACAGTGCAGAACATAACAAACCAAATCAAGACAATCAGCGCTTGCACCCTCCTTACCACAGTGCTGCCTGGCATCTGACAGAATGCCCGAGGCACTGTTAGGCAGAGGAGTGAGTGGGTGTGAGGTGGGGGGGGGGGATTTGAGCGCAAAGCATACATAAATTTTACGTACGATGTTGTCTCAGCCCAAGAATTTATCTTTCCACTCTGAGTGAAATTTATAGCCTAATTCTGAAAGTTTGAACATTTGCCTTTACAAAAAGTTGGCAGTCTTTTTCCGAAGACTGATACGTATAAAGAGGTAACACTAAGTATTGTAACAAAAATGCATTTTGGACCAATTTAATTAAATAAAGAATTAACGTTCGTCCTTCAAATCTGTGAGAAAACTAACAGAACTCTGCAATGAGTGTCTGGCAAACATAGAGATATTTATTAAGGCAGAAATGTCACACTTGTAATAAAAAAAACATTGTTTATTATATTAAATAGTGAATACACTGTAGAATATGTAATTGAGAAATAAGTACTTATAGAGTTTACAAATTTATTTGTCTTACTTTGTTTGGATTTCTGTGACCATTTTCATAATCTCCCATTGGAAATGCATTCGTCATATTTTCATAGATCCACCAGTTCAGTGGACACTTACATGAATTAAAGAGGCAAATGAATTTTTCAAGCTGATCATGAAATTTTATATCAAATTAAATATGCCATCGGAAAATTTTGTATTTGTTTTCATGTCAGCATCTGTGAAATCTATGATTCAGTAGATTGCAGATGTAATTAATAGCAACTACTGAGTAAACAATCAAACAAGCATGATTTTAGAGGGAGTATTATGAGTGAAAGTCAGTACAGTACGTAGGTCACATACAGGCATGGGATTATTGATGACGATAATTTCAAGAGGTGTCAGTAGATGGCAGTGCAATCTAGCTTGACAGATGTTTATAGCAGATGGTGATATTAGTTGTCCACAGTACTCAGGGGGAATGAGGGGGAATTCCATCTCTGGTGGGGAGGGGACTATATAATTTATACAATGTACCAATTATTCAAGAGTTACTGCAATTATTTCAAATATCACACTGCCTGTACAAGCTCAGCTCAGTCTAAAAAAAATGGCGAGCATTCTTGAGGAGGATACAACTGAAGAGCAATATGCTGATGTGCATTTTTGTACACCAAAGGGACCCCCCTCCCCCCAATGAAAATCCTAAAGAAATACTTCGTGGGAAAAGCCATCTGCCTGTGGCAGAAAAAAAGAGGCCCAGATTTAGAGGGAACGAGAGCTCCTGCCTTGGTCCTCCATCAAATGATTTATCCACACAACCCCCTTACACCGTCTAAAAATTTTGACAAGGGCCCAATTTATGGTCATTTTGGCTCTAAATTTATCCTTGCACCCCTCCAGATGAAAAATTCTGCATTAATCCTTGCTCCCATCTGCAAACTGACGTCTTCTGGGAAAGAAATGCTTTAAAGGGTGACAAAATGTGGTAAAAATATGAAAATAAAAATGTAACCAACAATCCGATATAACCTTGCCTAAAAGTTAATACCTGAAAATTTAGTTTCAATCCTCAGGATGACTCTACATATATAAATCCAATCCAGGCCTGTAACAAATACTTTTCAGCTGTCAGGGTGTTAAATTGATTGAATAAATGCATCAGTCTTGAGGATTATGTAGAGAAGTAAAGGGATATGTAATTTAACAATAAATGGTTTGCAAGTAGTGTTTTAATAGACAATTGTGACCTGCTCACTGACTTATGTATTTTTAACTGTTAAAAATCCTCTCTGTTCAATGAGAAATTTTTTCATTCATTGTGTAAATATGTGTTGAAACTAGTCCGGCATTAAAACAGTATTCAAATACATCTAAAGATATATGAACAAGTAATGATAAAGAATACAAGTATTATTATTATTTTCTGTAGAACAAAAAATAACTTTTAACTTTACTGGGAGCATCAGTGCACACATTTGCTTTAAATTTTTAAAAAATGGAATATTGGTAGGTATTGCGCAGTAGAAAAGACAAGCAAATTGCTAGAAATGGGTATCATCATAGTACAAAATATATGTATACAAAAAAATGTGATTGGCAGAGTATAATTCAACATGATAGATAGGATTGCACTCAGGAATAGGTTGGACCTATTAGATATAATAAAATAAGAAGTATTTTCTCGTGCATCAGCTTGTATTTTTGTATAATTGTAATGTGCATAACATGTTGTGATTATTGTTTTTTTAATATGAATTTTAATTTACTTCCAATTGTTATAGTGTAACTGTAATTTGCAATGTGGGAGTCAATTGTATTTTTAATAATGCCTTTGTAAAATATTGTGTGAATGTGTATAAAGTTGTGCTGTATAATATATTTTGATGCATATTAGATGAATATTTATTACATTATTCTTAAATGATGGTAAAGGTCATATTAGACAGTATGTTCCAACAGTCATACAACCTTTTGATCGTTAACAACAATCATAACAAATATCCACACCTTTATATATGTGGGTAAAGTTCCCCTTGCAAATTGAAAACACACACAAGGGGAATGTGGAGGTAAGACCCCACACATTCTCGATCTCTATTTGTGGAGGTGATGTGATCAGAACCACACTCCAGCTGCCTTTAAATCCCTCCTCTTTCGGGTTGCCTCTAGGCACCCATTTATTTGAGGCTGGGTGAACCCTGGCACTGCTATATACAGGGACAAAACCTGAAAAATTTCGACCTTAGATCATCCATATTGGAAATCAAGGCTGAAGCCTGCATGGCAGTCAGATGCCCTGCCGACTATACCACTGTGGCCCTATGTGTACAGTGGAACCTCAATTTTATGCTTTTCAGAGGATCAAGGTGAAAAAATTAAGATGCGGTACAATATAAAATCTGGGATATTTTTAACATTTTACTCCATCTTCAATTTGTACCCCGAAATATCGACATTAGGGATGGGTCGATATGAAATTTTGGCCGATACCGATAAAGTACCGATTCCATCCCTAATCAACACCATTGTTTTAAATTCTCTGTCTTTCTCATTGAATAAATTTTACCATTGGATGTATGATGCGTAAAAATGTAAAAATCGGGATCCCACTGTGTGTACATATACTGATACGTACATCCATATGCAATGAATGGCATATCAATTACATAACATTAGTTACTCATGTGCATAAGTTAGAGATAATTCGGTTGAAGGTATTTGTCACGGGGAAAATGGAGAACCACCCATATATGGATTGCAGGTTAAATTGCAAATGGTATCAGACTGAAAACAGTGTGAGAAAAGATACAGAGTGGGCAACAGGGACGAAAATGCAAAGGGGTGTGAAAATCAGGAAATGTAGCCATGTATTAGTCCAGGAAACAGGGTGCGGCACAGGGACATCAGTAGTGTGTGTGTGATCTCCCCACAATGCGAGTGCATGCTGAGGATGAGGTTTTCAAGAAGTGGCTGGGGTTTGGCTTGCCATTCTTGGACCAGTGCCTCTCTGAGCTCGGGAATGGACTTGGGAGCCATTTGACGACGTGCAATTCGCCTGCCAAGCATGTCCCATGCATGCTCTATTGGGTTCAAGTCTAGTGAGCGACTGGGCCAATCGAATCGTCTGTCTTGAGTCCCAAGGTACACACATCCACTATGCCAGCTTGATGGGGACGAGCATTATCATCCATCAGAATGATTTCAGGGCCCACTGCACCCCGAAACAGACGAACATACTGGTCCAGGATGTCATCCCGATACACTGCACCTGTGATGTTACCCCGTAGGAAGACATGCAGGGGCATGCTACACCCCAGGATGATCCCACCCCACACCATGATTCCGCCACCCCTGTAATGATCCAGTTCGGTAATGGTAGCTGGATGGAACCGTGTTACAATTTTTCTCCAGATGAAGACACGTCGTGAATCATTGGTAAGACAGAACCTGGATTCATCTGTGAACAAGACATGACTCCATTGTTCTTGGCTCCATGTGTGATGTTCCCTGGACCACTTCAAACGAGCTCTTCTTTGCACTGGGTTCAATAGAACCCACCTTGCTGCCCGACCCTGTGGCCGAGTGGTTAGCACATTGCGCTGCGACGCCAAGGGTCCCGGGTTCGAATCCCGGTCGGGCTTGGTTGTTTGTGAATGTCCATTCATCAATTTCATCATTTCATCAGTCATCCCCATCTTCGCAAATTAGCCAAGAGGCAAAAAACGCGAAGTAAAATAAACTAAATCAAATCAAAAGAACACACCTTGATGGTCTTCTGGCATACAGGTGTCCCTCAGCTAACAGTCTGTACACTGTAAACCTTGAAACAGTGGTCTCTGTAGCAGCTGCAAGATCTCTACCGAAATCAGAGGCAGTGCTGTGTCTTTTGCACCTGGTTGTTAAGCATAAGAAACGGTCCTCTTGGATGGTGGTACTCCTTGAACGGCCTCCGCCAAACCTCCAAGTATAACGTTTTCACCCTGTTCGAATCGTCGCCAGACCCTTGAGATGACACTCTGGGGTACACTCAGTTCACGCAACTCTTCCATCTGCGTCTGACCCCTCTCCAGTCATCCGACAATTCTTCCATGCATGAAATCATCCATATGGTGTGTGTGTGCCATTCTCCTACGTGTGCACTGACAATCTGGATAACAACACTGCTGTGTGTACGCTGTCTGTGATGTATCGAACACAATTACTGGCGTGTTGAAACAGCACTTGATACATACCCAACTGCAACGGGTGTATACAGTGCCACCAAACGGTAACTTAGGGAATTAAGTGTGGCACACAGTCAAGGACTCATACTCTGAAACACTACATGCATTTACCACTGTCTCTCAACATGTTTTGTATGTAATTTCACATTCTTAAGTTTTGCACATGAGTGTATTTCTAATAGCTATTTAAGTGAACAATTATGTTTGTTGCTTGTGATTCCTCAGCATTTTAATTTGTATCCACTTTTTGTAAATTTTAAAGAGCCTCAAACTTCAATCAGGTGATACCTTTCTACCCTATTAACTTTCTTCATTTTTCTTATGCTTTAATTTGCAATGCATTGAAGTATATGTTTCTATGCATGATTTTTTTTTTTATATATTAACTGGTAGGCAATGAAGGCTTTGGTTACAAGAAAAACAAACTCGGAAGTAACTTACGGAGATTGCTACCATATTGCATTACTTCCCAGTATACTGAATTACAAAGAAGGACGTGCATGCATGGGGATTATAGAAGCTTAATTCCCCTTTTTTTAAGATGATGAAAAATTTCAAGGAATCTATTTGCAAGGTAAGTTCACAAGTAGTTAATTTAGTAGTTTGTATGATCAGTATTATGACTGGGATATCATAATATTGCTTAGAAGATACTCAAGTGTACAGATGGGGGACAAAATAATACGAACACCTGTGAAAAAGTATGCATTTCACACCGGCAGTACAGCAGCACCACCTGGCACTGAAGTCTGCCACCTAGTGGCTGTGAAGGGGAAGGTATTAGTTTGCCAACAGCAGTCATTGGTGGTGCATTCGTCTATCATACGCTCTCAAGAGACACTGCAATGTCAGACCTGACAGAGTTCCAAAGAGGCATGATTGTTGGAGCACGTTCAGCTGAAGCCAGGGTGACTGAAACCTCAAAGCTTGTTGGGTGTGCAAGGAGCACAGTATCAGCCGTTATGACAGCGTACACAACACAAGGTAAGATGGCATCTTCAAAGCACAACAGTGGACGAAAGACAAAGCTTGCTGCTCGGGATAGGTGGGTGTTGAAGCGCATAGTGGCCCGAAAGCACAAGCAATCGTTATCCGAGATAACATCTGAAATGAACAGACATCTCCAGGACCCCATTTCAACCAAAACTGTCCAAAGGGAACTCCATGCTGCAAACATTCATGGCGGAGTGGCAATTCGTAAGCCGTTGGTGACATCACGTAATGCTGTCAAGCGACGCCAATGGTGCAGAGCTCACAGAAGTTGGTCCCCACAGCAGTGGCAACAAGTCATCTGGTCTGATGAATCAACATTCACGTTATTTCAGACCACGGGGTGCGTTTATGTGTGGAGAACGCCTCGAGATGCATTTCATCCTGACTGCCTCTTGCCGACTGTGAAGCATGGAGGTGGGTCCATTATGGTATGGGGCACGATATCTTGGCATGGTGTGGGACCACTTGTTTTTCTGCATGGGAAGATCAATGCCAGTCACTATCGCAGCATTCTGGGGGATCATCTCCATCCTTTTGTCCAGACTTTATTTCCTGGGAACCGACCGCTTTTTCAAGACGACAACGCTCCTATCCACACTGCTGGGTCTGTCCAAACATGGTTTGAAGAACATGACGATGAAGTAGGACATCTTGAATGGCCCCCACAGTCTCCTGACCTGAACATTATAGAACATTTGTGGGGATATTTGGAGTCCAAACTTTGTGCTCGAAGTCTGCCTCCAGCCACACTTTCGGAATTGGAGACTGCTCTGGAGGAAGAATGGCTCCATATTCCCTTAAACATTGTGCATGACCTCTATGCGTCCATCCCACGTCGCATACAAAGTGTACTTCAGTCACAGGGTGGTCCAACCCCCTATTAATAAAGATTTTCCTCTACATTCACAGGTGTTCGTATTATTTTGTCCCCCATCTGTACACTCAGTATGTTCTGGAAACTACATTATTGTTGGATAACGGGGCTATGGTCCCTGGATTCACTGTCTGAATAAGTATCTGTGGTGTACTTTGTGTATTGCCCTTATTTGTAGTCAGTGCCTCTGCATAGCCTCAGGATTTATAATAGCTGTGAATCGTCTAATTCCTCAAATGTACATAGGGATTACTTTTGATTCTTGGTGAGTTCACCTCTGTAGGATTATTTTATTGATCACAATGATGACGGTACTACCCTACTGTTTTTTCAATTACTATGGAATTGTAAAATCTGCTTGTACAAAGTAAGATTTCGTCAAGTAAATAAGAAAGTAAACCTTGTTTTGTTTTTTTGGAAGTCCTGCATTATACATGCAATTCTCAAATTCCCAATAGAGCAGTTTTTTCCCCCAAACATTTTAACACGTTCCAGATGTGTGAGAGGCACAGCTCATCATACAACTACCATGCAGTTTACTGTCATAAAAGACAGGCAACACATGTAGCCTGCCTTTCACTATACACTCGTATTGTGAATTAACAACGTTCTATATTTGCATTGCGTCTCTTGTGCATGTATCATCACTCATTCTCATCGTCACGATTAGCCAAAAGTAGCAGAAAATCAACGTTAAATAACAAAAATCACAGTTCTATATGCACATTGTGGAAATTCTTCACAAGTATTCTGCTTTGGATTTCGAAGTTAGTGATGATTTATAAATGTGAGAAAATGTATATAAAAAGTAGCACAGTATATATATCTGTGGAAAGAGGACATATTGTAGATTTCAGAAAGGTGTGATATATAACAACTTGGAAACATATTTTCTATGATTTAAAAAAAACAGTCTACATGGGGGGAAAAAACAATATATTCAGGCCAGTCCACTAAGTGTTAACTCTTTCATGTTAAGTTTTTCATCTTAATGTCCTGAAAAATGTAAAAATTCCCCAATGTAATGTTCACTGAGAAACCAGAGATTCCACGCATGAATCCTGTTTTACTTACGTGAAATCGAAGATCCACTGTCTTCATTCACAAAAGGGTACGGCATACCCTTTTGTTAGGGACATTGAATTTTCGCGATGTGCAAAATCGCGAAATGTGAAAAAAAGATGCAATTTTGAACATTCTGCACGTAACTACACCACCAATGATGAAATATACCGGGTTTTCGTAAATGATTGTCGGGGTTTCCTCATTGTTGTAATCGATGTGGGTGAATGACACGGTGAACACAAATGCACGATATTGTTGAGAAACTCAACAAGTTTTGTTCCTTATTTGTTTCATAGACCTCTGTCTCCTGATTCTGCCGCCAGGCGGCAGTTTTCCAAAATGGCGGATATTACTAGCGAGAAGGCATTCTGTGTCCTTGAATATCACGCAACGAGGTCCGTTACAGTTGTGCAACGACATTTTTGTGCGCGATATCGGAAAGATGCACCGTCAGACAATTCGATTAGAAGGTGGTATGCACAGTTCAAAGAAAAAGGTTGCATTTGAAAAGGCAAGAACAGTGGTCGACCATCAGTGTCGGAACATGATGTGGAGCGAGTTCGTGAAACCTATCTACGGTGCCCGAAGAAATCGATTCCTGCTAAATCCAAGGAACTAAACATTCCGAAGACAACATTATGTAGTGTTCTACGAAAACGGCTAAACATGGAACATGCATCAAAAGCCAACACGTAAGGACCGTCGTGTACGGGAAACGTTCTCCAGCGATATGCAAAATCTCATGGCTGACGATAACAATTTCATCGAGAATTTAGTTTCCACTGACGAGGCGACATTACACCTAAGTGGAAAAGTAAACACACACAATGTGCGCATATGGGGAACGGAAAATCCTCATCCTCATCAGGTTCGGGATCATTGCTTAACAGAAAATTACCACAACGTTGGATTGGGCGGAGTTATGAGGATGAAAACCTTTGATCATGGTCTCCTCGTTCACCTGACCTTTCTCCTTGCAATATTTTTTTATCTGGGGATACGTAAAAGATACCGTTTGCCATTACCCACTACCATTGAGGAACTGAAAACACGCATAACGAATTCCATCAACAGTGTTACACGTGATATGCTATCCCGAGTGTGGCAGGAAATGGGACTATCGCTTAGATATCTGCAGGATATCGCGAGGCGAGCACATGGAACGTTTATGACTTTGTCATAAAAACTTGGTGAGTTTTCTAACATTTTGCAAAAAATTGCATGTATCTATCTTTATTACGTAAAATACAGTGCTTGTTTGTAACCCCGACAATCATTTACGAAAACCCTGTACAGGGAGGTTATTTCAGTCGTTCACCGCCAGCGTGTCGGCCGTTCGGCGGACTCTTCATGCAACAGGTCCCGGCAAATTGCGTTCAGGAAGTCCGTAACAGAAACCGCTTGTTTTGTAATGTTTCCACTTTTCACAATTACAGTTACAATTACAATTGAAATAAGCACGTACCTTGTCGCAAGGATGCTGGAAAAGGTGTCCTCGCAAATACAAATATTTCTGGCACCTTATTCCTGACATCTAATCTTAGATTAGACATCGCTACTTTATCCTCAGTTGACATTAAGGGAAGACAGCATCCCGGCGCATAAAGCAAACCGAAAGTGTAAAATGATATTTAAAAGTAATAATAATGATGATCACTAACCTCCTGTGTTATAAGAGATGTTGAAAATGACCTCCTTGAACCTTCTTAGGTTCAAGAGATCCTGTCTCTCGTAATTCCCTGACCACTTTTCTGCAAGAATTCGTTTTCACGTAATTATCGTACATAAAAACTCTCTGTTCAAGAGTATATTTGTTTAACGGCATAAGTAATGAATGAATAACAATTAACACACAATAAACACTGGCCATGAGTAGCACATTACAATACCACAGTATAAACAACACGCGTACTGATAAACGTAAACAGAAGTGAACATGAACGTACAGTGACTACGTCTGGTAGCTGACAGTGTTGCTAACCATTTTTCGGCAATGTCCCTACAGACGTAGTCAAAATGTCCCTACAACTGACCAAATGTTCCTGCTCCACGTAAAGCGACTAAAAAAAAAAAAAACACCTCATGAGCATGCAAGACAGAAGATAAAATATACACATTTACTTACCAAATCTTTCTGCTCGGTGCTTCCACAATTAATGAAGGAGCGAATTTACAGTACAGGACCCCTCCCCGATTTTTGTAATATTTGGCATACTCACTAATTGAGGCCTCCTAATCACGAATTTGAAGTTAAAATTTGTGGGTCACGTGTAGAAATTGCAAAATAAGTTAAATTGAGTGGTCCGCGATCGGCACGATTGCTCATTATTTACCGGAAGATTTTGTGTTTGCAATACTTAAAAAACGAAATATACATTCATGATATTACTACGACCCCAAATTTTAACTATGTTTGCTTATCCTAACCTAACCGTACCTGAATGGTTCGTGGGGCTATCCGTCAATGGTTTGTTGGGCTACCTGTGCATGTTTTTTTCGAGCCCAAATTTTAACTATGGTTGCCTTGCCTAACCTAACTTAACCTAACCTTACCGAGAATGGTCAGTGGGGCTATCCGTGAATGGTTTTGCGCTAATGGTGATTACGAACCGATAAAAAAATCTTATTTTCGTAGCACTTTAACGGCAAACGTTCATCATCGAAGATGCCATTTTCGTATCCTGCAATTTTATGATTGATGTACTGTTGCCAAATTTACCTGTAATCAAATCAGTTCTTCTACATCGTGATTGTCGCTGTCACATGTAAGGACGTTCTTTGGGCAATATACTGAAATCCATAAGTTTATTAATTAGCCCACAGCCATCCTCCTGCACACTCAACCTAACAATCTGTACAACATTAACAACTTTTTACTGTTCTCTTCCGCCATTATTACACAATTCATGCTCTCCAAGTATGAAATCAACAGTGTGGCAACGCTGTAGAAAGCGTAACTAATTGCAAACGTCAATTGTTCATATCAACAAATATGGCTACCATACTTGTATACGGAGAATCATTGCGAGAATTGAAAAGCTTATTTTACAATTTCTACACGTTAATGAACAATTTTTTCACCTCACCCCAACATGTTAACTTGAGATAAATCATCACGACTAATTATTTCGTGAGTATAAGACGTAGCATAGAAATTACAGAAGGGTCCGGTATTGTAAATTCTTGCCTTAATGAATAATAGGGGTGTGCGGGACAGAATTTTTTGGGTCGGGACGGTAATTTTTTTAAATCCCGACATTCGGGACTGAAAAATTTGCAATTTCCCGACCAAGTCGGAAAATTTTCGGGACGGGAAATGTTCGAAATTTTCCGAAGCACTGGAAATTTAAGTCATTTTCACTTTAAGTGATTGTTTTTGCATTTCTAGAATAAAAATTTACAATTTTCGATAAGTTCCAAAAACTTACAATGCAGAAAACGTCGAGAATTAACGACTTTTTAAAGTGACCATTCGGTATTTCCCGACTGCTCGGGATCCCGAAAAGTCGGGAAGTCATTTCCCGAAGTCGGGATTGGGACGGTAATTTTTTTTCCCGATCCCGGTCCTGACTTTTCGGGATCCCGCACACCCCTAATGAATAACGTTGAGTCGTTTACTATTGATTATGTTATTTGAAGTCATACATGGTGTTGCTGTGAATAGATAGATGTTGGTTGGTGATATATGCTGTATTTCCTGCAGTCTTTAACAATTTTGGTCCCATTTTATTTCCCTTTGTTGTTTTTGTATCACTTAACATTGAAAATATTCTTTCCGTTTCCACGTTAGAATGGGGCAATGTTAGCACTATTTTCGCGAGAGTGGAAATGTTTTCAAAAAAGAACGTGCCTTGAAAGTTTTTGGTAACCGATAACATGTTCCAAAATTCTGATGGAGACTTGTCAGTTAGTTCTTTTTTTTCCTCCTCGCTAAAGTATCCAGATAAACTAATACATAAAATGTAATTTTCCAAGATTGAAAAAAAGTACCTACGATTTCCCTCATTTGGCAAAATCTGTCCCTACGTCCCTACGCGGGCGAAATTTAGTGAAAAGTCCCTATGCGTAGGAACATGTCCCTACGGTTGGCATCACTGCCGATACGTGCAGTTTGAAGCGCCCTCTCGCGGCTGACAACTCCCCCAACCTCCGATAAGTTGCCGGCGCTGTCGCGACAACTGAGGATAAAGTAGCGATGTCTAATCTAAGATTAGATGTCAGAAATAAGGTGCCAGAAATATTTGTATTTGGGAGGGCACCTTTTCCAGCATCCTTGCGACAAGGTACGTGCTTATTTCAATTGTAATTGTAACTGTAATTGTGAAAAGTGGAAACATTAGAAAACAAGCGGTTTCTGTTACGGACTTCCTGTAATGCAATTTGCCGGGACCTGTTGCATGAAGGGGCCGCCGAACGGCCGTCACTCTGGCGGTGAACGACTGAAATAACCACCCTGTACATGAGTTTTATTCGCGAAGTAATGCGAAATATGTGCTTTTCCACGAAATGGAACACTTTTTCGCGAAATACCATCAAATTAAGTAGAAAACATGCAAAAACCGGCAATCAAGATTGTGCGCGCAAACTGTCGATTTGTAACGAAACGGTTGCCTAAAGTTTCCTACCACTTGCAGCTGAAGAACGTTTTATCTTCGATCACATCAGGATGATGCTGCAAATTGGGATTTCCCATGCACATAATCTCAGTTCGAAAACTTCGCTCCCTGTCAAGCTGCATTCCTTTCTTGCCCCGAATGTCTACTCAACTTCCAGTTTCATTGAACTTGCTAGCTGTAGCAGCGATACGATTGGTCTGTTCCCGCACATCAAGGGAAACAATGGTGTCATTTGTGTTCAGTCATGAATGAATTTTGTTTATCATCATGTGATTTTCAACATGTGTTTGTGTATGTGCAGTACTGATTATTTTATTTGTTGGACAGCAAGGATATCCTTTAAATACATACAAGGAATAAATCACTTGAGATATGCAATTTAGAAATGATAGAAGTGATTTTGTGTTGATGTTTTCTTTTTGCTTGGACAGCTAAGTACTTGTTTATGTGTACAGTATATAAAAATGAAGTAGTCTATCAATTTATAGCTCTTTTGTATGTTGTTTCCTCTCATAATGAAAAAGTGTGTGCCATTTTTTTTCCACCGCTGGTATATACCGCTGATCTAACATTTTATTTAGCGCTCTCCTCAGTTTTCATTTACCATAATTTTGTCTCCCTACCTTTTGTGAATGAAGACAGTGGATCTTCGAAATTAATAGGATTTAACCATCGTACCCTTTTGTGAATGAAGACAGTGGATCTTCGAAATTAATAGGATTTAACCATTAAATTGTGCAATGTGGAAGTGCGAAATCTTCTAAATTTCACGTAAGTAATTTTAAACTGCGTTTACCGCAACCATCATGAATCCTGTTTGTTCTGTCATTTACACTATTGTTTCATCATTGCAATTAATATGTATAAAAATGATGGGGACTAGCCTCCAAAAAAATGCTAATTCTCTCCCAACTTAGGAATAAATACACTGCTTGCAAAATACAAACTGGAACTTTATTTTCTTCTAATCTTTTCCCCTGCAATATTAGCAACAAAAAAATAAAATTTACAATTTTTTTCACAAAACACTCGTCAATACATAACATTTTAACAAAATAATATTTACAAGGTAAAACTCATTATCCATTGGAGGTAAAGAAAATTGTAACAAATTATGCCCATCAACAGCAAAACAACATCCTGATTTTAATGTAAATATTCAAATTCAGAATCGTATCACGTCTTCTCTTCGTTATTCTATGCACTAGAGCTTCCTCTTATATTCAAATCACATAATATGATGTAAAATTCTTCTATTGATTACACCAGTATTGATTCATCCGTATTAGAACCTTTTTACATAACCTTAATTACATTCCATTTACCACAACACCGCAAGGAAAAACTCTAAAAATGAAGAATTTACAATCAAAGATGCAAGAGATTTACAAATCAAACATACGAAACATGCAATCTCTAATCCTATTTATGGGAAAAGAGAAGAGCATATAAACTCCTCAAAATGACATTCAAAAAGAAATGTGCATACCAAGACTTGAACCTGGGAATACCATGAGACAGCAATCAACAAGCTCAGCCTCCGAAGAAAACTGGGTGTTAATGTTAATTGAATCAACTAGGTCTTCAACCTCAAGACCACAATTTTCACCAACTTTCCAATGAATTATTACAAATCATGCCAAAAGTCATTTATAATTGTTCCACAAACTTTCAATTGAATTCCATGGCATGAAATAAAAAAAAATACTTATATAAAAAACATCAGTATGGCATTTGCAAGTTTGAATTCTTACCCCCCCCCCCCCCATTCCTTGAATAAAAGTAGTTCCTCTTCTAACATTTTACTATTTATTTATGTGTAGCCAATTGGATGTGACAGTAATAGGGCTGAGACAATAGTAATACAGATCAATTGTTTAGGTTAGGGAAGTATCTGGTTAAATTTGTTAACCAGAAAATACTTTCTTGGAGGTTGGGTATCCAATGAGAGTTACAAAGTGTTGACTAATGTTTTTGCAAAATCTGAAAATTTATGGGAATTATGCAAAAATGTGCAATTTTTACTAATTCTGGACTAATGTGATTAAGAGCTGGTTTAATACAAGTATTGCATGAGACTTTCAGCTTCTTGTCCACTGAACTGAAAATAGGAACATAAATTAAGTTTTTAAAAATAAGGTTGTTGGAAAAATATTTGGACTTCAAAGAAATGAAGACGTGAGTAATACTGAGCTGCACAATCTGTATAGATATAAACAATGAAATTACGGAATTCATGATGGGTAATCTTATGAGAGATCTGTAGGAAGGCCAAGACAAAGATGGAAGGGTATTGTTGAAGTGAACTTAAATAAATTAGAAAGCTCAGTCATGATTGGTCTCATCTTGCCCAAGATGGAGACACATGGAAGCTTGTATTGCTTCAGGAATAAACTTCTGGGTTTTAGGAATGCCAGAGAATTAATCAGGCATTTATGAATCTAGGAATATTTGTAGAACTCGGGGAGATTGATATGGTATAATTTAAGGATTTGACAGACTATATGGTGCTATATCCAGTATCTCCCAATATGGGTATATCAATGTTATCAATAACATAGATATTTAGGGGGGGATACATCCTGATTCTGACTTTTCAGGATCCTGAATAGTCGCGGAAATTCCCAGTTATTGTGTTTAAAAGTGGCTAATTCTTGATGTTTTCTGCACTATTGAGTTTTTATTCCAGAAATGCTAAAATAATAATTTGAGATTTCCATAGTATCGGGATATTTCAAACATTGTATTACCTTCAGCAAATTTTCCCACTCTGAACATTGGGTTTCTAAAAAAAATTGCCATTCCAACCAAACAATTTTCATCCTACACACCCCTACCAATATTGTTACCAAGCCAATATATCTCAAAATATTCTGATTTTGTAAAGTCAGTGTCTAAATATATTAGTCATCTGGTTATGTAAATGTTAATTAAGGAAGTTAATGAACAATTCATGTTCCTATATTAGATTAGAAAAACATCAGTTATGAGGTTGGTAAACTTTATGTCAGTACTTTATCAGTACTGGACAAAAAATTATATTGTTCCATGCCTTTTATAATAATTACATTTTAATGTTTACAACTATTCTAAAAAGTTTGAAAGTGGATACTGACTCAGCCCAATACAGTATATCCTTTATTTGAAAAGAAAGAAAGAAAGTGTAAAGACCAAGTATCTAGTAACTTCCTAGTAATTTAAGTGCTGATACCAAGACATTAAAAAACAATTAACATAAACACGATACAAAATAATATGAAAACTTTTTGAAAGACAAACTTAAATGCACACACTTTAGGCGAGAAATGTACAGGATGGCCCGTAAGTCCGTACCCATTCATATATATTATGTAGCCTATCTAGTGTATAAAGTTTTCTGAGTGCTGCTGCACATAATATTATGCGATGCCATGTTCCCATCAATATGTTATTATGTTATGTTTTCTTCAGTTCGTCTCATTATGCCCTCTGCGTGCATGAATATCTCAATGACACTTTTCCTAACAAATGGATAGGTCATGGTTCTGAAATATCCCCGGCGCCTATGAAATGGCCCTCAAGAAGTCCGGAATTGACAACATGTGATAACTCTCTTTGGGGATACATAAAGGACATTGTGTCAAAACAATGTTATAATTCCAATGATGAGTTGAGGGCAGCAGTTACAGCGACACTTGGAACAATAACTCCTGCTATGTAGCGAAAAATGTCTCACAGAACATGGCGTCGCATAATATTATGCAGCGAGAATGAAGGACAGCACACAGATACACTGGACACACAAAATATGTGAATGGGTAGGGACTTACGGGCCACTCTGTATAATGTGGCATGGATAGTTTTGGCATATTTTCCGCAGCAATTTTGACTATACACATCCATCATTCTACTAGTAACGAATCATGAATTTATCGGTGTATATTACTGAGCTATCCAAAAGTCTTGGTTTTTGTTGCTGCTTCAATCCAATATCACTTAATCTTTTTAAGAATGATGATGACCCAAGAGTTATCCCTAGGTTTTCTTCAATTTTTCGTAATGTAGCAATTTTACATAAATCATGCTTGATCTTAAATTTTGTACTATACACATGCCGATTAACAGATGCTTACACGTGAAGGTATCTTAATTTATGCAGCTTCATCAAAACACATGCACACACTATAAAAACAACACAAAAAAAAGCACTGGAGCTGACATTCTCTTAACATATGAACATTATTACATTCAGAGAAAACTAGTTTTTGTTGTTATGTACTTTGGTCAGGATATTAATAAATTTTTTTTTGGATGAACAAGAACTCATTCTATGTTGATTATGTTGTAGATTTTCCCCTCCCAATATGTGGCACAGTTTTTCTGTGTTGGTCCTGTCCATATCTTTCCACCTGTCATACTTCTAGCATTAGCTGTTACAAGGAGGTATTGACAAGTAGATTGTCTAGATCAACATGCACATGTTGCATATCTATTGGGATATTCTATGAAACTTTCCAAATCCCACTCTCATACACCACCCTAACCCTGCCACTCAAACATCTTCACAAAAGCCTGGCAAGAGATTTTTTTTTTTTTTTTGGCAACTTCATCTTTGCTCTTCACCTGGCAGGCCCAATACTTACTTCTGTTTCCATTTACCTCTGCCTGAAGATGCAGTCTGCAACTGTGGAAGTTTAAAACTTTTCAGTGTCTGCTCAGTATTTCAGTCTCATTTTTCATATAGAACCCCCTCCCCCTCTCTTTATCTATGTGTGAAGAAAATTGGAAACACTTCTCAGAAAGTGTAAAAATTCAAATTTTTGCAGCCATATCTTGAAACAACTCTGGCAGAGGCTGGATCTCGGAACCACAATGGTAATAAAGCAGGAAAAACAACAAAATTGCACAACAGTGTCTTATAGTTCATATTTTGTAATATTCCATCTAGCCTTGGCAGTTTTACTTGTTGTAACTGCAGGGTTCATCAAATTAAATCCCAGTAAGGGAAACACTGTTTATCCTCTTTCCAACTTTATTAAATTACTTATTCCTTTCCAATTACATATTATGATTTCCATAATACGCTATGAAATGAGATGTTAGTCAAAGAGAATAAACAGAAAGACCAGTTGAAATGAATTTGCTGGAATACAATGCGCACATGATGGTCTATTTACCTTCAAAGTTTCATCTCTCTAGCTGCTGTGGTTCATGGCCTCTCAATAGCTGATAAAATTGCAGAGCAATATTTGATGATATATTATTAACAATTAAGAAGTTCTTAACTGTTATCTTGTGTTTGTGATCCTTATCTTCGCTTACAGAGTTTTTATAGCTTGAGATTAATATATTATTACTAAATTCATGTGATGTGAAACACATGTTTTGGTGTATTCCACAATTTTGTTGACTAAAATGCCAGCTAATTTGGGAAAATATAACAATGAAAATTCAAGGTCCCTATTCCCTGCTTAATCTTCCAACCACACACTATTTCTTGTTCTTCCAATTCCAATTGTTTGACTCAGTCATATGAAACACAATGAGAGGTCACTTAGGCTCTTTTCATTCCATATACTGTCTATATTTTTCAAAATTTGCAAACCTTAAATAAGTAAAAGAGGTTTTGGAGAACTTTACAATGTTAATGTCACTCCCATCTTCTTTATGTGCGATTCGTGGAGGATGTCATTTATGGCAAGCTACATGTTTGCATTTATGAACAAGCGTTAATGGCATGAGTGATCAGTTGCAGACCAGTGTCCATTTATGTTGCACTTCCAAGTGAAATTGCTGGATGATATATACATTGGTAATGATTTCAGTTGTACTTATACAACCATATCACTTATGTTGTTCTGTTTTCCCAATGCATACATTCTCAACAATTACAAATTATATAATACACTCCATGAATTTTTAGTCATAGCTTTTTTAAGGAGAACTCAAGTGACTGTTATTGGCTCACCATTCGTTGCCAAGAAAGCTTCAACTCGTTCTTCATAAATGCCATAATTTTTGCTCGAACAATGAACTATGGTTCCCCCTTTTATTTTGTGTGAGAATTCAATAATAAAGTAACTGTTACTATATGTGCAAAGCTTGCCTACAAGTAACCCCCCCCCCCCAAAAAAAGAAAACTATTACCAATTGAGGTGCAACAATAATTAAGTACGAGTCTTCTGCTTTTTAGCACAGCACTTACATACCTACAGGGTCTTTTCACAAGACTTTTGGATGCCTTTACATATCACAACTATTTAATGCTACTCTTGATCATTAATTCGCATCGAATTCAAGTGCACTCACAGAAGAGTCTACACCCACAAGGGAAAGGTGCATACTTTGAACGAATTATCATTTATTCTTTCTTACTAATTCAACTTCTGTGTCTATTAGATTTGGTTCTCGTGATCCCTCAATGAGTTCCACTGCACAGCGGCGAGGAAACCAACCCCTAATACGATGATCAGCATTTTCTTGTAATTTCTCTCCAAACAGCCAGTACCTAAAACAACAAATATAGCAATAATCATAATTTTTCATTGACTTCTTTTTACACTTAGTAAATCTTAAGGCAATGGAAGTATAGTGGAACCTCGATTTTACATTTTTCAGGGGACCAAGATGAATGCAGGGAATTGCAAAAGTGTAAAATCGAGGAAAAATTTCATAACATTTTGCTTATTTTGGGAGCATCAAGATTTAAATGCGGGAAAATGTAAAATCCAGGAACATAAAATCGGGGTTTCACTGTACTTGTCAGGGATATTTTGATAATATAGCAAATCTTAAGTGCACTGTGAAATACATACAGGAAACCTTTCCTTAACAGAAAAAGTATCACAAAGCACTGTGCTTCTTCTGCTTTGTAAATTCAAATTTACTATGAGATTACCAGAATCAAAAACTATCAATCTTGTATATTGTATCTGTTGTAATACCAAGAATCAAGTTACAACAGTAGTTCATACCAGGGATCAAACCTTGGCATATCATCTGATCTATCAAGTAAACTTCTGTATTAGCCACTTTTCAGAGCACTATGTAGCTACGTTTTGTCCATCCTACAGGTTGGCTCCACTGAATACCAATATTTCAAGTTCAATCCATGGTCAGGCCACAATTTTTATTAACTTTACAAAAAAATATTTTAAATTATACATGTACCAGTGAGATATTCTAATATTCTATAACCAAGAGCCTTTTATTTTATTTTCCTTTTTCGTTAGGCTGTTATCAACACAGTGGAACTTACTCGTACATTAGAAAAATGTTTGGCCATACCAAAACTTGAGAGCCTGTTCCCAACTTTTGCTGCCAGAAACAAGACTGGTTTTCTTTACAATTGACTTCCTTTCACTTTTCTTGCACAATTTCCAAACCTTTCCACCTGAAACTACAAGCCACCTCACAAGTTACAAATGTCCATACAAAGCAATAAAACAGTACAGAATGCCTATACTTGGCACCTTGTTCTGAAATCTGAAGCATTTTGGTAATTTTCGAATGAAACTTGTACACGATGTCTCAAAGTCTCAAAAACAAAATGGGAAAGTGTGTTTGCGGCAACCAAACCTAACTCTCATATCCTGTTCAAAAGTTACATCACGGCCTAACATGCACAGTCCAAGAATGTTTATTGACCTGTCTGATTGTTATATTAAATCTATAAGTTTTAAGTAGGTTAGGTTGCCTTAATATTTCACTTTCCTCATTTTGTTTTTGGAATATACGTCGGTGAGCATGTGCCACATGCACCAAGTGATTGAGACTCATGATCTTGCCACTGACATTTACATGTTCAAATCCCAGCTTGGACATGGGTGTTCTTTGTGAATATCCCTTCATCTAATCATTGTTCACCCTCCTTGCAGACATTAGACAAAAATAGCATAATACAAAATACTCCTTTACATATGAAAAGTGACACTCATGCCAAAATGATTTCTGAACATGCTAACTCATATAGTTCACTTGTGGAGATGAATTCTGTGAGAGAACTCCGGTTTGGTTTGCTTGGTACACTCACACATGCCTATAAAATGTAGTATTGTACCAACCTTTTCCATCTTGTGACTAGAACAGTGTCCCCTCTTTTTAATGGAATTCTGGCTTCATCTGTACAAGGAGGATGGCAACACACACTCAAGCCTTTTGAAATGGGTAGCCATGAACCAGAATAATTTTCCAGTACAGTATATCTTCTTGTACGCTGTCTTTTTTCTTGCTTTTGTTGTATTTGTTCTCTCTGCAAATATAACAATATTTTTACTGTTACGTGTAGAACAATATTGGTTGATTGAATCATGTAAGCAAATTTGGGGAAAGTGGCATCACGTCATATAAAATTAAGTAATTTTAACTTATGAACATGTAACATTACTTACATATGCTGTACTACTGATAATGGAAACACAAATCCAACTAAACAAGTTAGAATTTCTATTTATAAATTACACAACATTATATTTGATAACATAGCACACAAATTTTGTATATTCCAAGATCTATGAACAGTAAATTCAAAACCTCATATATATAGTAATGCTTTTGACTATTTTAAACTCTAGGCATTGTGAAATTTCCTATAAGTGTTTTACAATATAATCCCAGTGATATTTGCTGGATTTTAATCTAGTGTTAAAGAATAGTCTAAGAAGAGTGATTTTAAAATGAGATCTGAACTATATATTTCTGTTATTTGTGAAGAATATTATGACAACTCAAACACTGATCTTTATTTTTCTTCATAATGTGTTTAACACTTATTAACAACATTATTTGCAGTATACTCCCCCACCTCAAACAAGATAATAACTTACAGTTAGCGTATATTGATCACAACCTTCTACTATGGGCCACACAATTCCATCTCCTTCGGGTTCACAACTCCAATTTAATACCTGAAAAAAAAAATAATCCATAAATATATTGAACACAATTGTACATTTCTATGTGGCAGAAAAAATGATTGTGGCTACAGTTATACAAGGGCTGCTGGAAAAGTTTCTGCAATCATCATGAAAAAAGACGTGAAATTCTGGGAATGGCTTTATTGTTTTTCAAAGTTTTCACCCTTAAGATCGATACAGTTTTGCACACGCTCAAACCAATTTTGAAAGCATTTTTTCCACTCTGAAGCTGATACCTCGGAAACCGCTGTTTGGAATGCATCAACAGCGGCTTGAGGCGACACAAATCACTCACTACACATCTTATTTTTCATGTATGGGAACAAAAAGAATTCATTAGGTGGTAAATCAGGTGAGTACGGACAATGAGTCATTAATTCGACATTTTTACTGGACAAAAAAATCAACAATTTGGTGTGCTGAGTGGAAACTGGCGTTGTTGTGGTGAAGAATAATGTGACAATTTGGTTTGTTTTACGCAATTCATTGATGACCTCTGGCGAACAAATTGTTGTATACCACTCAGCATTTACAGTCCTTCGATCTTCTAAAGCTATTGTTGCCACATGTCCGATATAACCGAAGAAACAAGCAATTATTTGCTTTGCAGCACTCCTCGAACAAACAGCTTTTGTTGGTTTCGGCTCACTTTGAAACATCCAAACAGTGAATTGCTGTTTAGTTTCGGGTTCGTATGAATAGATCCAAGTTTCGTCCCCTGTAACGATGTAGTACACCAAATTTGACTTGCCTCGGTTGAATTTTTTGAGCATTTCTTCACACCAATTTACAAGAGTCTGTTTATGAGCTTCCGTCAAGTTGTGTGGGATCCAACATCTTGAAAGTTTCCGTACGTTCAGATGACCCTGCAGAATCATATGTATTGCTTTCATGTCAGTGTTCAAGGATGCCTGAATCCAAGGTACAACAAGATGGGCCCAAACCAAAGAAACCCAGTGTGTTTTTTTGGGTTGGGCCCACTTGAAAAAACCTATAAAACCCAGTGGGATTTATTATTAACTTTGGTATTTCAATGATTTCTGAAATGAAGGAACGTCATAGAGGTGTATACTAATGAAGATTGCATTTTAGATTCTTAGAATGCGATCACGACTGTCATCATAACTCGAGATTAATTTTGCTATCTAAAATGCACAACACTTGTAATATTGAAATGAAGTAGAACGAAATATCAGAGATCAGTACACCAATACAAATGTTTAATCTTTATTAAGAAATTACATAGGCCTATATTAAGCTGTAGATTCTGCAGGTACTTTAGACAAATATCAATTCAAACATACAAACTAAATATCAATTCAAACATACAAACTTGCTATCCACAGAGGCACAGAGGTAACCAGGAAATCGTGTGAGAATAAACAGGGTGGCGACAGACCTGGAAAACCTGGAAAAGTCAGGGAATTAGAGGTGTCAAAAAAAGTCAGGGAAATGTCAGGGAATTTCATCTTCATTGACTTTTTTTTTATTATTTATTTATTTAAAGATATCGTTCAATCAAAACCATTTCCATCGCAGAGCAAAGTGGGAGGGTTCTAACAGGAGATCGAGTGCATATCTACCGTCACACGGTACCGTCAAATCTTCGTATTTGTCGCACAACATAGGTTTTGAATTACCAAGCTAAGTGCGCACCATTGGCATTTGTCGAGCGAGTAATAAAGGAGCTCAGTCGTTAGTTCATCTGACTACTATGCAAGAGACCTGAGGTCGATCCCCTGCGAGGGAGAATCGGGATGTTTTCCACCTATTCAAACTGCTCCGCCACCCACCCAGCATCATATGAAGCTGGTACCTTGAGGAAATTTTGAGGGATAAAGGTAACCAGGAGCATGGTGCTGATCAATCAGCCCCCACCTTCAGCCGTGATCAAGAAAGTGTGGGGCCCTAACTCCACACCCCTATACACCTTCATGGAAAAGTGCAGGGGAGCACTTTACTTTTACTTTCTCAAAAATCTGTTCCAACATATCAAACTATCACGAGAATACGTAGACCATTTGACCTACAATTTAAAATAATTGTTTAAAAACACAATAATGGAGTATTAAGTTTCGGTATATTTGGCAGATAAATGTTCTAAAACAAAAATGCGAAGTTTGGGAAACATAACACTAACAAGTCAAAAAATAATGCCAGTTTTTGATGCCATAATATATCAGTATCTGGCACGTGAGATTGATTGATTTTAATTTTTTGCGTGCGCGTCGCCACTTATGGTCATTATGCACCCTTCAGTATATACGGGGAAAATTCCATTATCTAAAATTCTTACCTTAAAATTAAAAAAGAGGTATAGAAAATAACTTTCCCAAAATAACTTTCAAGATATCAAACTCTCACGAAGAGGCGTAAGCCATGTGACTTACAATTTGAAACAGTAGTTTAAAAACACCATGAAGGTATAATTTCAGATATTTGCCAGAAAATGTGCTAAAATGAAAATGTGAATTTTGGGGAAAATAACACCGTATAGTAAAAAATAAAAAATAAGAAAATACACAAATTTGAAAAAAATAACAAAATATCAAGGTCCCTACCGTTTAGTCATAAATAGAACATGAATATCAGTTGTAGTTTATTGCATTAGTAACAGTGAGTCCTAACCTAATTTTCGGAATAATCACCACCGTTGTTCTGGCATTTGTCGTGGCATGGCACTAAATTTTGTATGCCCATGGTATATGTGTCTGACAGCAAATACTGGAACTATCTCTACCGCAGTGTAGCTGTCAATCCTTGCCCTGCCAGAAACCTCTTCAGTTAAGCAAAGAGATGAAAGTCGGTACATTCAAGGCCAGGGCTGTACAGGGAGTGGTCCAAGATCTCTCATCTGAAGTGATGCAAAGGACCCATGTGTACTCAGGTGTTTGGGGTTGTGCACATTTGATTGGCCTTCCGTGAATTGTCTGCACCATCGTCTGACCATACTATCACTCACGACGTCTGGTCTGTACACCTCACACGATTGCTGGTGGCTCTGTGCCAAATTCTGAGCGTGCAATGTAGGCTACATCGCAGTCGGTGGGAGACTGTATGAGAGCTGCAATCTTTAACCTAAAACTGTCCTAAAACGGCTGCATTGCAACTGTACCAGATTACAGCTACATGCCACTTCTTCCTGCCTGCATGTGTGTGTGTGTCTATCTCTGACCACTAGTGCTGCGTATAGGCACCATTGGAGATTTTTTCAGGATGCCACTCGTAAGTGAACTTTCAGAAGCTTTTATTATTAGCGTGTTCCTTTTTTTAATGTGTGGTTAGCTAAATAAGGTACCTATACAATGCAATTCTATAAATTCCTTGCGTTAAATTTCTAATACTTGCATACCCTTTTCGTCAGCAATAATGGTTTAACTGCATGTTGTCAGTGGCACAGTACTTCACTTGGATATACTGTACTGAAGCAGAAATCCCATTGATAATGTAAGGAAATATGACACTTTATTTTGTTCGATTCAATTCTTTCACTTATATGCAAGAGTTAAGTTTTTTGCTTTACAGAGAAGAGAGAAGTAGCTTTATGCATCGAAAAATGAGTCCACACTCATGATTCTTGCAAGCAGAGGGTTCCAAACCTCAGTGGAAATATCAACATATAATACCGAGAATGTAACAGTTGGGCTGAAAAGTTCGTAGGCTGACTCATAGATGGCGTTACTAGAATTAAATCCATGTGATTTTTACTTAGTACTAACCTTCAAAAGATACGTGTATAAATTTCACAGCTGCCGGATAATTAGTTCGTGAGATATGCATTGTGAGTGAAGCAGCTTTTGTTATTGTGAAAAAATGGATAAAAAAGAATTTCGTGTGTTAATAAAGCATTGCTTTTTGGCGAAAAAAAATACTGTTGAAGCCAAGGCTTGGCTTGATAAACATTATTCGGACTCTGCACCAGGAAAATCAACCGTTGAGAAGTGGTTTGCTAAATTTAAACGAGGCGAAATGAGCATCGAAGACGATGCACGCAGTGGACGCCCCAAAGAGGCTGTTACCGACGAAAGCATCAAAAAAGTCCACAAAATAATTTTAAATGATTGTAAAGTGAAGTTGATCGACATAGCTGAGATTATTACATAGCGTTGTTGGAGCGTTTAAAGGATGAAATCACGAAAAAACGGCCCCATTTGAAGAAGAAAAAAGTGCTGTTTCATCAAGACAATGCACCGTGTCACAAATCAATGAAAACGATGGCAAAATTATATGAATTAGACTACGAATTGCTTCCCCATCCACCATATTCTCCAGATCTGGCCCCCAGTGACTTTTCCTGTTTGCAGACCTTAAAAGAATGCTCGCTGGAAAGAAATTTAGCACTGATGAAGAGGTAATCGCCGAAACTGAGGCCTATTTTGAGGCTAAAGAGAAATTGTACTATAAAAATGGCATCGAAAAATTGTATGACCGCTATAATCGTTGTATCGCCCTCAAAGGCAACTATATTGAATAATAAAATCGAATTTTGTCAAAAAAATATTTTTTACTATGTTAGCCTACGAACTTTTCAGCCCAACTGTTATAAGGAGACTGATAAATTACAAATTGTATTTCTTAATCAGTCACTCTTCACTCCTATCTCATTTAGTCATAACTTTCATTTTAAACTTGCTGCTTATGAGAAAATTCCATAATCCTTCCCTAGCTTGTGAATTGTAATAATTTTCCAAATTCACTATTTTTCAGTTTGAATAATTGAATTTTTCGTGGCTGCGGTGGCTCAGTCGGTAACGCGTCTGACTACCATGCTAAAGGTCCCGGGTTCGATCCCCGGCCGGTTCAAATCCGGGAACTTTTCTAACGGTGGAAGCGGCCCCGGCGCCTACCCAGCGTCGAATAACATGGGTACCTGGGGGAAACCCTGGGGGGTAAAGGCGGTCAGGGGCGTGATGCTGATCACATCACCCCCACTCACGACTGGATCAAGAAAGTGTGGGGCGTTACCCCCGCACCCCCTATACGCCTTCATGGCGTGGTGTTAAGCACAGGGGAACACTTTACCTTTACCTTTTTTCAGTTTGAATTCAAATCATAGAGAATAGAGAAATTAAGTCAATTTCATAGAAGATAATATTGGTACTTAACAAAACCATACGTGGATCTGTATGAGTTTATTATTTCCATTTGCAAAAACATCGATTTAGTTTAGTTTGTAATTGTCAGGGAAAAATGTAAATTTTTGTCCTGGAAAACCTGGAAAAGTCAGGGAATTTAATTTCTGCTTGTTTGTAGCCACCCTGATAAAGGATAAAAAATAAACATTACTATGGTTTAGCAGTTTGGGTAGGTTAGGCGGCAATTACAAATGTGAATTATGTTACATGTATTGACATTTTATTTATAAAAGCTAGACAAAACCCAATCAAACCCCCCCCCCAAAAAACAACCTGAAAAACACAATTAAACCAGAAAAAACCTGATTAAACCCACCTGGGCCCAGGTGGGTTGTTTTTTTTCAAACCATGCCTGAATCTCAGTATGTCACATGACGATCCCTCTCAATCATTTCACGCACAGCATCAACATTACTGGCAACAACAGATGTTGATGAACGACATTCACGAAATTCATCACTGAGAAATGTGCGACCATGCTGGAATTCGGAAAATTGGATGGTGCTTGATCCCAAAAAGCCAAATGAAGTCGCTTGATGCATTGTTTCGGTGTTAAACTACATTTGAAATCATACAAAATCATTGCCCGAAAGTGTTCACAAGAAATTTCCCTTTCTCACACGAAACTCCTGTCAAAAATAAATGAATAGGCTTAAACAAACAATCAAAGATAATTTAAACATAAAAAAGGTCTATTCTTCCGATTTTTATAATAGCGGAACACCAGCGCCACTGTTGGTGGTAGTTTGCAGAAACTTTTCCAGTAGCCCTCATATTATAGAACATAGAATGGAATCGCAATATAATTTTCTTTGAAAGCAAGAGTTAGAAAAAAAACATATAAAAGATTTACATAAAAGATATCAAATGTATTTCTTCTTAATATTGGATAGACTTCTATGCACATGGATGTAACATATCTATTATTTTTCTTAGTTTCCTTGGAAATATAGTGAAAAAATACACAAATAAAATGTGTGTTACCATTTATGAAAATAACAAAGAATTTTCCATACCAAATAAAAATTAGTCCTCCAGCCAAGATTATATGGAAAAGTAAATGATTCGTCTCCTCCTCTACGTTGCCGTGCTTTCTCTACAATCCAATCTTCAACACCAGTTTGATTTCTGACAATTGATCTCAACTGGAAATACAAGACAAGTACAGTCACACAGTGCTTATGAACTACACAAGTTACAGTATTCATGTGTTTCACAAACTTTTTTTTTAAAAAAAGCAAATGCAATAAATTTTTTTTTCTAATTTATGTATGTACTGATATACCATATACCAGGCTAAAACTATCAAAACATTAATGTATATATCTCAGCAGCTATACGATTTATTAAAATACTTGGTAACTTGCCAAGTTTTGATGGAGGGTCAATAAATAAAAAGTTCAATGAGAGCACCCTTCATAGATCAACAGATGTCAAAACTATTCTTGAGGTCTCTCCAAGTGTTTTCCACCTGAGCCATTACGAGAGCAAGTGCTTGAGCAATACACTATTTCAAACTTTATTTTAATGAAATCCCCAATTCTGCTAACCAAAGCATGCACTGAACCATTCATCTGTGACATCCACATCTCGACTGAGGAAATAACCGTTCTTGCTGTTTTCACTCTGTGTGACTACTGGTGACACACCAATGCCCTCGAAAATGTGACACATCATATCTTGCAGATATTTCCAATTCACTGAGTATTAGATTGTGAATATATAGCAAGTGGTCCTTTCATTGAAGTCTCTACACAAGTATACAAGTATGTTGAAAAAATATTGATTGGCATTCATATAATTAAGTAGGCATTACAAATCTATGCTATACTGGAGAAAAACTGTTAACATGAATCCAAACATACAATAATGCAGTTTCCAGGAAGAATGATGAACTTTGCTTACTTTATAAAGACCCCTTATACTTCAGGACAGAGTGGCTACTGTAGCATGTTAAGGTTGTTCAGGATAAATTTTCCAGTTTAATGGTAAAAACGATTGTTCTGCATAATTTTGGGAATGTTTCATAACACACATACTCACTCACTCTTTAAAAATTTGATCCTGACCAAATTTCAACCATTTCAAGTTGAAACATTGTTCCCTTGATTGCAATATCAAAACACCCCCACCAATAGAAAAAGACATTCTCGAAACAGAAAATGGATAAGATTTGTTTATTAAGGAGAAAAGATAAGAAGTCTTCGTGGATAACTCATTTTGTTGATAAGCATGGTACATTTATGGTTAATATAAATTGTTTATACTTTTAGATATGGTAAATTTTGGTAAGATATTAATATATACATCAATACTTGTTACCTACAGACCCAATTTATTATTGTATTAATCTCAATAGCCAGTGCCACCATCCACCTTTGAACAATAATAGAATGACGATAAATCAGATTTGCATACAAAAGAAGTTCCAGGTTTATTAATATACACTACATAACCGAGGCCCTGGATTCGATTCCTGGTGGAGGCACATTGCTCATTGGTTAGGATCCAACATTAAACTGTAGATTCAGTCCAGACTAGCTTATCAGCATAAAAGAGACTTCAAAATCAAAATATAACCCCCAGAATTCAAGGAATTCTAATATCTTTACAGTTTTCAATAAAATACAAAATAAAAATGGAACTTTAAAACTGAGTACAAATTTAATAAAAATACCTGGAAGTATAATAGCATTCCAACAGCAAGCACAACACCAATTGCTAGTCCCAAACAAAATACACAGTAAATAAGACTGTAAAGTCCTAGATGAACAATAGGTTCTGTTCCATCTCCATAATACAAATACCATACCTAGAATAAAGAGAATCACTTTCAATAATAATAATCAAATTACATTTTCATTTTATGTGCACTTTGATTATTAGGCCAATATTGTCAGTCAGGTATAATTTCAATTAATCAAATTTTAAATATTAATTGATTTGACTATTTTTGTGATAAAATGTACTTAAAAATTGTTATATACTAGAGATGAGCGAATACCAATGCCAATGTATTAGTCAATATCAGTGGTATCGGTTGGATTATATTTACCGATACTTTTCTTCCAATTGGATCTTTCACGGGTTCCACAAATATGTTGCATGACAATTTCATGGAGTCTAATTATCCTGAACATTATGCAAAATTCAAATTACCGATATTATGTGAAAAACTGTATTTTGTTATTATTAAAGGCACATATTTTTGGTAAATAAAAAAGCAAAATTTCGCTACAAAAACAGTCAATTTTGGGTTCAAAAGCGGTAAATAAAATAAAATTTTGCTGTTATAGCGGTGAAAAATTGGTATATAAAATAACATTTTAACATATTGGTTTTAAAAATGTGAATATAATCCTAAATTTGATTTAAAAACTGCACTTACTATACAAAATAAACATATCCCTTCTAATAGCACTTTTATGTCGTTACCAGAATATTAAATTTATTCCTGTATAAAGGGATCCATTTTTGCTTCTCAAATATTTACACCAGAATTAACCAATTTTCCATGAATTGCATAGCTCTCAGGATAATTCTTTACACCAGAATTAACCAATTTTCCATGAATTGCATAGCTCTCAGGATAATTCTGACTTCAGAAAGTGTCGCGTCAGTAAATAAATTCTAAATTTCGTGGTTAAGAGTCTTATTTCACATTTTGCAGCTCATTTCGCATTATTTCATGACAAAACAGGGTGGGAAAATGCACCTCACACCTTTCAGAAACATGAAAAATTAACGTTACAAATTACTGATTACATAACAGGTACTTTAATATTGAATATTTTGAAGGAAAACTGTGGTAAATTGATGCTTATAATTGGAGTGGAATTGTTACAATTTTCAAGCATTGGTATCTATATTGGTAAGACTATCTGGATCGGTACAGTATCAGTTCCAAGAAGTATTGGCTCAGCCCTATTACATATTTATTATGGAGGTCCTGTGTAACAAAATGATAAGCACTGTCATCTTTAGAATGAGAGGACCCACGTTTGAATTTCACTGTGAGGACAAATTAGGATACTTGAAAAAATATTAGTGAGCTATGGTCTAGAAAACCACAAAATGGCCATGAAGGGACTCTATGCACTGACCATTCATTACCCAATGAAAAGTTGCTTGGCAGGTCTTGGCCCTTAAAGTGCTGTTGCATCATTTGCGAATAATGATTCCTTGGTGATGGTTGACTGGTTTAGAGCCCTTGACATAAAACAAGAGCAATAAAAATATAAAATCAAGCATTATCTACATTGCTACTATTTTCTTTTTTCATGAGTGAACTGATTCTAGTAAAAGCATGTGGAACTCACCCTATTCAATGCTCTGTAGAGAGAGCAAATAAATACAACAGTAGCCTGCAGGCAACCACAAACAGCGAAAAACAAGAAGGCTGTGAAGTATGCATGATTGAAATGGCCAACACAATTATTTATCCAAGGGCAATGATGATCCATCTTCATAACACATCGATTGCCTGAAAATATAAAGAAAATTGTTTAATTTCTTATGGGAATGAACGGGATTAATCTTTTGAGACCCAAGGCCTTTTTCACATGTAAGCCTCTCTGTCCCGAGCCGATTTTGCGCAAAATGAAGAGTTTCAATTAAATGAGTGTAGATCGGAGACTAATTGCCCTAGAGAGATGAGTGATATACAGTTGTACGCGGAATGAACCAGACATTCAGACTATATGAAATGTATGCAAATTCGGCATATATGTGGCGGGGGGGAGGGGGCTAACTCTCAAAATTCCAAAATTTTGGAGAAAAAAAATTTGGTTCCCCCACCCTCCCCTCAAGAAAAAAGTACATGACAGTGTCGACATGCACATGGAAATGATCGCTGACATGTAAGGAACACAAAAATATTTGCATTATTATCATATGACCAATGTAACTTGAGTTGTACCCCCAAAAGGAATGGTCGGCACGCCACTGATTCAAGCTTCAAAATGCAGAGTTACATTGAAATGACTATACCTCAGAAACTAAATGCCCTAGAAATATGAAAGATATACCGTTGTACGCAGAATGAATCACAGATTCAGACGATATATAATTTATGCACATTCGGCGTACATATGGAGGGGGAAAGGGGGGGAAATCCCCTCAAAAATACTTTTCTTAAAAAAAATGGGGTTTCCCCTACCCCCCGAAAAAAAATGTCAAAATGCAAAATTTATGCAAATTTGGCATATATATATATATGGAGGGGGAAGGGAGATAACCCCCACAAATTATTTTAAAAAATTGTCACTTCACCCAAAAAATGTCCTCGCACTTGGGCACAAAATGACACCTATGCACAACATTCACGGACGAAAAGCTAGAACGCAGTGAAAAATGAGCGCCAATTCTTGCAGCTGCTTGAAATTCTATTTTTAGACAATGCAGGGTAACCCCTGTTGCAACTTGTGGACACTTGTGCTAAAAAAACAAAGGTTTCCTTCAGCGCACTTCGAAATTCCATTCTCACAACGCAGATTCAACAACCAGTCTTCCCCCTCCCCTTCCCCCCACTCCCTGCTTGTGCCCTCACGGAAAACTTTCATTTTGACATCGGATACTGATAAACAAGCTTCCTTCGAATGCAGTTAACAGGAGGGAGTGAAAAAGCATTGCTTTAGAACAACAAAGCCGGTCTTCCTTTGCCGGCAAAAATTTGACCTTGAAAAGAGACGCAAAAGAGAAGTCCCTTTTCCTGCCTTTTCCCTCCATTTTCATGAAGACAAAAAAAAATGCAAAAAAAACATTTCTGTTAAATACATGTGTTAGGAACAATATATAAAGAAAATCGAAATTCTAGCCAAAAATAGAAAAGTTATAACGTAAAAACTACGACCTTGACACAGCGTCTCAATCAAGATGCTTGGGACCATGAGGGTTACATTTGGGTATCTCGATCGAGATGCTTGGGACACAAAAGGTTAAAAGAGCAAAGGACAAAATACTTACACAATACTTGAAAACTCGGAACTTTATATATCAATTGTATTAACAGCAGAGATACATAAAAACACATACATGATTATATATATGCAATTCAGATCATTAGTGCAGCAATGCAGATTACTAAACATACACTAATTACAAATGGTTGCAATTTTAATATTTATCTACAGCAGTTTTTATCAAAGCTTAGTCATCGTCGAGTCCATGAAGCTGCTTCCATGGGTCCTGGAACACACATAATTTTTTTGTATTTGATGTTTCCTCTGACCAATACTATAATGAGTTTATTGTCTATAAAGAAACTTACTAAAATTTACTGTGTGCCATTAAGCTACCTCAGTGTTTTTCCTTGTTTTCCATAGTTTTCTAATTTAGGGGGTAAAAACAAGTAAGTGAAATTCTACGGATTGCCTGAGGTACACCTCAGTTCAATTTTTAACTTTTTTCTTTAGCTAACGATTTCATAATTTAGCATTTTGGAATAGCTATATTGACAATGGCAGTTAAAGTAGCCAACACTACCGTAGAAATCAAGGTACTCCGTAAAAAAAAAAAAATATATCTGACAAAATAACTAGGTGCATGGAGGAGCATCTGTAGTTACACATTTCTTTAATGGGTGATGAATTCCATTGCCCTTCTAGTGACTTCTTCAGGTGTGTACTCTTTTGGCACAGGTGGCAAGGTTCTTTTTATTCTCCTGTTGGCACACAATGCCAGGGTTCTTAGTATGAACATTTTTTTTTCTTTCACTCATTCATATATTCATTCTAGAGCTGTGCAGTCAATTTAGCCTTCCCCTTTGCATGGGGTGAAGAAGCTGCTAGAAGATCAACAAAACTGATCATCCATTAAAGTAATATGCGACAATATAAGTTAGTATGAATAGAGAAGTGAAAGAGTTGAGAAACAGTGACTTAGGATTTTCGTAAGAGTAATGCACAGAGGTATGTTCTTTTTTACTTTAAAAACTTACATTTTCGACAATGATGTGCCCTGGGTGCCTTGTAACCCTGGCAAACATTACAAAATTGCAAATATTTTGCATCTTCCAGCACATCCTAAGGCATAAAGGAAAAGAGTGTGTTAAAATTCAACCACAAAAACAATGGAATAAATTATGACATTACTTAATAAATATGTTACTAGTATTACCTTCCATATCTGATTCTACAACATAATACTTTCAACTGAACTATAATCACATATCTATTATGCATACTTAGTAGCTTCAACTACACTTTCAGTAACAGGATGCACTAAGAAATTTTTGATTATGTTAAACAGCATGCACCAATGACTACTAATAGTAGGCGAGAGTAAAGGTGTTCAGATGTCTCAGATGTCATGTAAGTTCAGCACTCAACTCATAATCCTGCCACTGCATGTTCTGGGTTGAAGTCCTGGGCTGGGTGTTTCTGCGAGTAATTATAATTTTATGTAATTATAATGTCATCTCTGTCCTCAACATTAGCCAACAAGTAGCACAAAAATAATATAGATTTTAGAAAAAAAGGACAAATACAGGATTGTCTTGATATGGTTGACTTAAATGCACCAAAAACCATGTAACGGGTGTAAATGCAGGATTTAATTTAAGAAAACAACATTTCATTTATTTATTAGTTGGCAAAGGATAAACATTGCCATTAAATGTGTACACGAATCTGCAGATGTAGATCTTTAGTTAAAATCTACTGCATTGTGATTTTTGAAATGTCCAGTTGCAGTGACCAACGGCGCACTAGGTTTTAGGACACTTCACCACACTATCGCTGACAGTGGCAATGTTTTCGGCTGAATGGCCGGTACGACGTGGGCCTGTTTATTTTCTCTCCAACCAAACCTGTTGGTTCAAATTTTTCAAATAATCTTTCCACATTTGGAATGTTTCTCCTATAAAATGTGTCATGTAATTTGTGCACATTCTCTGCAAAATATTCCTCGTAACTGTAATGAATTTTAACGATCGTTATTCACTCCTCCATCGTGTAGCGCTCCCTATTGACTAACCAGAATGTGTTTACTACAACATGTGACCTCGCAGAACGCTGACAACACTGTGAGAAAAATGGTGCACAATTTAAATACTGCGTTCATTTTGCAACACCCTTTAGGTTCTTAAAGTGGAGTAACAGCAAGATTTTTGAATTACAGCCTTATCAGTATTTGACCTAGGATACCCCAACCAACACTTGAGATGTAAGTTTGCATGACCAGCAGTTATGGAAGCTCCAATGATCCCCGCCGGGGGAAGAACCGGGATTTTTTCCACCTGCTCAAGCGGCTCCGGCACCCACCCAACGTCGTATAAAGTGGGTACCTGGAGGAAACTCTGGGGGGTAAAGGTGGCCAGGGGCATGGTGCTGATCACATCAAGAAAGCGTGGGCCCCTAACTCGAAACCCCCTATACGCTTTCATGGTGTGGTGCAAAGCACACGGGAGCACTTTACCTTTACCTTTTTTACCAAACTGAAAGCACCACTTTATAGTTTTCTTATGTTTCTAAAAAGAATGGACTATTGATGAACAGATTCTCTCGTGCTATCGACCAAGTGAGTTGTGGAAATGATTCCAAGCTTTCGAGAGCTAACATCACTCTCATCTTCAGGGTAGAAGTGCAGTTCTGGGCATCAACCCGGTGTATATACGTTCGTGGAAGGGGGATCCCGGTGAAGATGGCGGACCAATCGAGTGGCGTCTCTGGTTAACTAACGCTAACCAGGCTGGGTCCAGTTCGAGTCCCGTGTCGCGATTAAGATTGTCTTTTTCTTCATGAATGGCTATGATTCCTGTGTTGCTGAAATCTGGTCGATGTCCCTCGTTGATTGAATGTTCTGCTAGTCCCGACTTTTGAGGGTGGAAATACTTGATGGAGCTTTGATGTTCTTTACAGCACTGTTCTATTGTCCTACCCGTTTGTCCAATGTATGCTTTCCCACATTTGCAGGTAATATGGTAGACTCCCGGTGTTTTGAGTCCTAACTCATCCTTGGGGTTGCATAGTAGGTTTCTGATCTTCGGAGGTGGTTTGTGAATGTTTTTTGTTATGTTTCTTTAGAATTCGGCTGATAACTCCGGAGAGATTTCCGAAGGATGGCTATCTTCTGGTCAGCTTTGTCTGTGTCCCCAGGTGTGTGTGGATCCTCCACGTGTCTGAATTCCCCAATGTATCCAGATTCCCTGGTCTTCTTGGACAGTACTCGTTTTAATGGCATGTTGATGTTGTGTTCCGAGTACCCGTTCTGTTTGAAAGCTGTGCGAAGATGTTGGATTTCTTCTGATAGATGCTCCGCGTCGCTGATGGAAATGGCCCAGTGAAATAAAGTAAAGAGAACTGTAGCTCTTTGAGATGGGTGGTGAAAACTGTTGGCATTGAGATATAGATCGGTGTGAGTCAGTTTCTGGTATACACTGTGTCCCAAGGATTAGTCTGGCTTGCGTCTGATGAGAATGTCCAGGAACAGCAGGTTGTTGTTCTTCACAGTCTCCATGGTGAACTTTATATTTGGGTGTTGATTGTTTAGATGATCTAGGAATGGCTGAAGAGTTTCTTTACCGTGCGGCCAGATGACGAAGGTGTCGTCGACGTATCTCTATAAGGCGGTGGGTTTCAACGGAGCTGAGCACACACTGACGTCTACCTACTTCAGCTATGGTGGACAGTACTACGAACAAACCGACAGTGTGGCAATGGGCTCCCCACTCCCACCTGCCATAGCCATTTTTTTTTTTTTTTTTGGAGAACTTTGAACACGAAGTGCTGCTGGTATCAGTAGATGAATTTAAACCTATACTTTCCGATACCAATACATTGGCATTGGTATTGGCTGAGCCCTAATATATTCAACAACACGAACTAAGATAAACACTTTTTTCATGTGGTGGGTTGTAAATATTTATATTTTGTAAATTAAACATCAAATACTACTACATACACTGACACATGCACATACACACTTACTGGTTTCCATTCTGGTGGTAGGTATCCTGGGCCTTCAAATATTGCACAAAGGAAGTTATAAATCGTAAGTGCACTGAAAGTGAGGAATGATACCATGTTCAAAAATCCACCCAAAGAAAGTGCAGGAGGCCACCACATTGTGTTGCAATACACAGTCATGAAAGTGATGCTTTTAACTATACCTGGAAACAAGATCAAATACTAAGTAAAACACACAAAACGCATTAAATATGTGATAAAATCAAAACTGAATAACAACGATTCTCTGAAATTTTCAGGTTTGTGTGTACAAACACAATGCATATAAAAGTTTGGTACCAGTTTCATAGATCGAAGACACATTAAAATCGGATATTTTCTGTTTCGCATGGTTCGTACTTACCAATTGTGTATTGCGGAACATAGTTTAAGGTGTCATTATGCTTTTTACACGAAAACAAATCCAATTTTTCACAAAAAGAGTGATTTTTGTTATTCCTTTTTTTGCTTCCTTAACACACAATATGGCGGACAAAACTTGACTACCATAGTGGTTATGCAGTGTTTCCAATCTACTTCACCGAAAAATACCAACTATCGTGTTCGTCACGTGTGCAAGAGTAGCTGACGGATAGCCCCACGAACCATTCCGATAAGGTTAGGCAAGCATAGTTAAAAAAAGGGGGGGGGGTTGGAAACACTGACAGGCGGTTACGTCATCAAACGTATGCAGCATCCTGTTCAAGTAGGGAAAGCAATGGCAATTGTGCGTCGGTGAGATATTTCTCTTGAAAAATACATGATTTCCCGATCAAACAGATTCCACGATGAAAGAAAATACCTCGACAAACATTGGAAACCTTAGAGAAACTCATTTCTGTAAGTAGTTCCGTCTGCAAAAATGAAGAAATGTGTCTCCAATATATGAAACTGTTACCAAAAGTTTTAATTATTGAAAATTTGCAATAGTAGCCTACAGCAAACTAAGTGTTTACAATAATTTCACATATTTTCTACAAGAATAATGATACACCACAGAAATCTGAATGATTGCAAAGAATGTATATCACTTACCCAAAGCAGTTAAAGGACCCCAGTGGCATATTCGTTTGAAGGGCCCAAAGCACATTGTAGACTAAACAGTATTTTAGTTACAACATAAATTGACCTACAACAAAAAAGAACATTATCACCTTTTCTATTTTTATAATTTATGAAATACAATGCATCCAAGACCTACAATTTACATTTTTTTAAAAAATAATGAATTTAATCATCCAAATGGGAATTGATGAACTGCTACATAATCATTACTTTCTTATGCTTTTGTGTACAGAGCTGTAAAATATGTCTTGCTGTCCACTGTATGAAGAAGTACACAAGTCTTGTATGGCAGTACTCCTAACATATATCGTCCACTGAGAATGCAAATGTTCTATGTACAATTCTTCATTTTTTTCAAGAGGGGCCTTTAAAAGTTCGACATGGTATATTTATTGGACTTTTGTCACCATTGCGCTGCAAGCTTTTATTTATTTATTTCTCTTTTTTCCCTTGACCCTTTGTGAGAGGGCATGGAAAGCGTCATCTTACATCTTGTTACAAAGTATTACCCTGCATCCCTTACAGGTTTATATAATCTCATACATTTACATTTATATAGATAATGCTATAACTACAGCTATGGACAATAATTATGGATTTGCATCATTACAATATGTTATGGGTTGTGCATTTTCCCTTCACACTATGATATACCTACAACAAGTTTTAATGATTTGATAGAAATTCAAATAGATATAATGTATAGCATATTGGTTACATGCATGTTACTCACGACCTATAAATATAAATACGTTAGAGAATTGAATTTCGTCTACTTGCGTAAGTGAGTATATGTTCGTTGTAAACTACGTTTCGGAAGCTTTACTGCTTCCTTCTTCAGGTGGTCATATTTTAGGCTCGGAACATCAAGCCACGTCGGAGAAGTGTCACGCATGCTTCACCTTGGCAAGGAACTAGGGCTTTCAACGGCCACTCAAGCACACCGTGGTGGTGATTTTAACATGTTTTTTCGTGAGTTTTAAGGGTTTTAAACAAAGGTAGTTTTAAATTTGGGCCAAAGTTCCTTTTGTTTTATTGCGATTTCATCATGCTACGAATGCAATTTTTATATGGTTCGATTTCGATGTATGTCTGTTAACACATACTGCACAGTTTTAGCGATTACTTAAGGTTTTGTTCAATATATGCTTTCGTGGTTAGGTTAGGCAGGTTAGGTTTGATTCCCATAGCATTAAAAATAAACTCCCTAAATGCATTCTACTAAGGTTCCGATTTAATTCTACATTCATTCTCACACTTTACGATATTTACTGTCGCTTGTCGACGGAGAATATCTTGTCTATGAGAAGAGCGAAAAAAAGTTCCTTTTGTTTTATTGCGATTTCATCATGCTACGAATGCCATTTTCACTTGTTTCTTAAGTGATTAGATTAAAAAGTATAAGAAAAGATAATTTGGCTATGCACAGTGCCTTACTTGTACTGTTTCCTAAAGTATACTTCATATGGGGTGTTCCGTGTATTCTGATATACTGTATAGGGCTCTGTGAGGCAGTTTTACGCTAACACAATCTAACTTTGATTTGAGAGTGCCAGTATATATACTACCAAATATAACACGGTACTAGTTTACTATCCTTCGGACACATTTATTTATTTTTACAGAAGAAACTACTTACCGTAATAAGTTCCTGTAGCATTGTCGAACATCGGGAACATCGGGTTAAAATTTTGTGTCGTTTTAGTATCAGGATCTAGAAATTGGAAATAATTGCAAAACATTGGCGCTAGCCCCATGAACCATTGGCACGTGGTTAGGCTAGTTCTGTTAGGTTAGGAAACATAGTTCAAATTTCATCAAAACAACATTCATACACCTTCAGGAATGTTCCGCGAAGCAGATACGTAGTACGAATGTCAAAAATTGACGAAACGAAAAAATTAGAGGTGTCCGAAGGATAGTAAATTTTTACCAATAATTCATATTTTGGGAAATCAATCAACTACTTTGATTTCATTATTATTCAAATTCTTTGTGTGTCAACAACAGAAATGAAACAAAGACCACTGCTATTTCTACGCAGTTTCCACAAGGGACTGAAGTTAGAACGCAAGTGGTTTACCTCATACTCAGATGGCGGTTGTGGTTGCTTCCAAATTCTGCACATGATCTAAAAACACACTCAACATATCAATATTTGTTGTATGTAGGCATCAGACAATAGCAAAGATGAAATAATTCTGTCCTAAATAGACCGCAGCCAAAATATCTCAATGTGTTACAATTTGGAGATAAAACATTTACATTCTCAATCGACGATATATTGTACACAAAAAAAAAGTACTATTTGCATGCCTGCTCATTCACACAACATTCATTTAATTCCGAATAGGTTACTATTTTCCAAAAGCAAAATGATATAAAAGAGCAATTGAAATTTAAAAATGCATCTCCACAGGGTAGTCTCAGGGTTCGTCTTTTAATTCTGTCCCATTTTTACACACATTTCGGATGGTTTAACCACCATACCGCCTCGAGAATTATGTTCAAATTTATATTAATCGGCAGATTTTGATGTTTTATGTAATATAAAATTAGTTTCAGCGTGGAAAACACAAATAATGGAGATATTCGATCACAAAGTATGACCAGCATAAGCAAAAAAATTTGCCATTTCGGAGTGCTTTCGCGGTTTTTATTATTAAAACCCTTTGTATGCACACTCAAATAGCAAAAGAACATGTCGATAATAACTTTTGGTACCAAACCTAACTACGTAAAATTATAGTTGATGTTATGGAATGTAGTTTTGGGTGCTAGATTTACTTGCGCAAAGCCTTCAGGTTGCTGTTCTTCACGGTAAAGTAACACGCTAAGGTAACAGACGTACTTTATTTCACAATAACACATTTCCGCCAGCTAAAATCAACTGAAAACGTTCAAAAACAACAAAATATTCATATATCATGCAAAATATTTCAGTTTCTGTAGGGGGTACAGATTGTCAAGGGTACCCAAATTTCATCTCTATTTGCTTATACTGTGCATCTTAATACTTTGCACTAATTAAAATTCATTCCCACGAACCAATTTGCTTACTGTATTCATGTTACTGTACTGCAATTACCATTCATCTGGATTATGAACAATTTTCATGTACTCGATACACACAGCTAAATGAATATTTGTACACACGAAAAATTCTATTATGTTTCAAACTGTAGTTCCCACAGTTCATTTGCAACTCTTATTCACACTCGCAGACATGCTTTCGCACCTCTTAAAGTTCTTTAAAATTAGGTTGATCGTTCGAAATACAAAGTGATATGTGTTATAATGTTTAAAGAATCATATTCAAATAATATATTTCTTTCCCCGTATTAATACATCCTTGCACTATTCCCACAGCTTCAAAAATGCCAAATGCGCTACTTACCCATTTCTGGTAAACTTATTACATACATTGTTAATGACAAGCACTTGTTGAGTAAAAGAATGCGAGTTTTAAGATTTGGTCTATGAGAGAAATAAATTTTTACAACTATTTAATAAAACCATAGTACTAGTTTATTTCTTTCAAAATTCAATTGCTTTATGATAAGTTAGGCTTTGTTCAAATCCGATGTATACATTAATTCCTTCAACTTTCATGACTTTTGATATCTTCTCTACTTATATATTACAAAGCAAATTGTCCATCAGCATGTTTATCCACTTTATTTTACCACAGATTGTACGCAACGAGAGCTTTAAGAATTGAAACAAAACGCCAAACAAACTGCTGAAAAGTCTGCCACCAGCATACGTAAAAATAAATTCTTTCAAAACACGTAGGATGAAAGAGAAAACTTAATGAAAATGCCATGGACAATTTTCCGATTAGTTTTTGTGCATTCCTGGATCCACCACCCTCCGAATATTTTATGTAATATATTTGTTGTAATTTGTGGTAGAGTGCTTATTGAATTCGTACGCAACAGAATTATTAAAAGCAAATAAGTGGATGTGTTGTGGACGACCTGGTGTCCATTAATAATTTCATTTCATGAAATTCAATTCAAGGTGCCCATTTCGTTACAACTTTTCCCCACCTTTCGCTTTCTGACGTCAGACAAAATACTTCCATTGTTAGGATAAGGCTAAATGCAGAGATTAGAAATAAGTTATATGCCTTCGTTGTTAGGTTTAGCATAAATAATATCTTTTGGTAGAACCAGAAATATTGCAGTTTATTTATGCTAACAGAAGAGACCGATACCTACTGTATGTCAGAAGTCGAAGGGCGGATAAGTTGTTTGAGGATTGTGTGATAAGCGACACCCTAACGGTGTACTGGAGAACGAACCATGAAAATGTACATGCAATCCATGTGAAATACTGCTAACACCATTGGATTTAGTAATAAGAAAAAATAAAATTGTTTTCACAAGATAATCATGTTTCCCTCGGAGTAGTGTGATGTTAAGTTGCAAAATTATCAATTTCACCTGGCAGTGTGGTTTGTAGGCCAGTTGCGCAGGCGTTGTGAGATTTGATGTACAAATTACCAGTTTTCCCGGTTGCATTGTTTGTATTCAACTTTTGCAAGAGTTGTGTATATTATAGAAGAGGTTCGATGTTTCCATTCATAAATTTTGGTTCTACATTTTAACACACAACCCTATTCCACGGTGTGTAACACGACCTACAGGACATCGAATGGTAAGTACAGCGACGAAAATTAGATTTTTAACCTGGAAGAATTTTTTTTTCAAACCGGCTTATAAAATTTCAATTTCCGATCTTTTTTTTTTAAATGCAAAATTATAGGTAAAATTTTCGAAGCCGGGAAACTGGTATCTTCAAATTTTGAGGAGAAACAACATACATAATTGAGTTTCTGTAGACTTGTGATAGGTCGTACAAGTGTTCTCTCCCATCGGTCAAGTTATTTGACAGTTAATTCATGTTTGTATGCTAGTACTAATGGAACCTAACCTAACAGGCCTAACCTAACCTCATAGGCATACCTCGTCCTTGTGATGGTTCCTGGGGCTAACGTCAACAATCCACGGGTTGCCCCCACAAACCATTGACGTTAGCCCCAAAAATTCATGATAGCCCCACGAACCATCACGGGACGAGATTAGGTTAGGTTTCATTAGCACTCATTTTGGTAAAAATCTGATATTCCCCGGACACTTATAACTTCTTTGTTTTGTCAATTTTTGACATTTGTACTTACCTATCTGCTTCGCGGAACATTCTTTAACGTGTATTCACGTTTTTTTGATCAAAGTAATTGCAATTTTTTTTTTTTAAAAAAAGTGTTTTTGTAACTGAAGAACGTACGTTTCCGCAAATAGTTTGTGGGACTATGCGAGAGTGGTGTGTGGGGCTGTGCATATTTTTTTTGAATCCAATTTTTAACTATTGTAACTTATATGTGACCCTACCTAACCTAACCTTACCGGAAATGGTTCGTGGGGCTATGTGTCAATAGTTGAATTTCCACTATGAAACATTCCCACATCACACAAAACACCTTCCAGATGTTAGACAATGCTACAGGAACTTATTACCGTAAGTAGTTTCTTTTGTAAAAATGAAGAAATCTGTCCGGAAATATCAGATTAATACCCTCATTTTCACCTAAAAATACCTACGAAAGGGGAAAAACAAGGAAGATTGGTAATTATGCTATATCGCCCAAACACCTCTCACTCGTTTATTTCTTTAATTTTAGCATTGATACTTACCTATTCTGCATTGCGGAAGATTCTTTAAGGTGAAGTTATGCTTTTCCCATAAAATAGTGTCAACTTTTCATATTTCGAGTCATTATTTGTCTTCCTTGTTATGCTTGGGTAACAGACAATATGGCGTGCATTCGTCATGGATCATCATGCGTCATGCTTGTGTTTTACGGCAAGGTTAAGTTAGGTTGGGTTAGGTTAGGTAAGCATAGTTAAAAAAAGAAAACATTCTCGTAAAAAAGGCAGGTTTGGAAACACTGGCGAGACCGCATCACTTTCGACGCTTGTGCGATCTGCAGGTAAATAATGGAAACAACGGCATAATGTTGTCGCTTTACAGAAAATGCAAGTTCCTTACATAAGAAGTGATTATTTATTGTTCTGCAACATTCTATGGTGAAGTTTTCAGTTTCCGCGAAAGAAAATGCCTCGAAGAACTTCAACAATGCTACAGAAACTGATTTCAGTAACTAGTTTCTCCTGTAAATTTGAAGAAATCCGTTCGGGGGATATCGCATATTTACTGGAAGATTAATTACTCGATATCTCGAAAATGGAAATGATTTTCGTTAAAATAAGCTAAATCCCTTGTTAAACAATCTTTCGCAATGCAGAGTAGGTAAGTACGAATGTCAGCAATTACAGAATAAACAAGTTACAGACGTTTCCCGGCTTTGAAAATTTTACTGACATTTTCATGTTTCTCCCAGCTAACAGGTATATTCCATAAGTTGGTTAGGTGAGTCAGGTCTGGGGGCCTCAAAACACTTACATGACTAAGTTACAGCAGACATTGTGATCTTCTTAATCCTACTTCAGTATTCTTACGTAATTTTAATTGATGGTCAGTTTGAATTTTTTAGCCCTATACAGTGGCGTAGTGCAGTTGTCCGTGGCCCTTCCACAAGCAACATATTGGAGCCCCTTAGTGAACAAAAATTATTGTGAATAACTAACTAACTAACTCCCTAGCCTTCTTAAACCTGAAGGTTCATGGCTGCAGCAACACAGGCCTTCCATCTGTCCCTATCTTGAGCAAGATCTAAATACTCTTTTCCATCCCTACCGATTTCCCTTAGGTCCATCTCAACGTTGTCCCTCCATCTTCATCTTGGCCTTCCTACAGGTCTCTTACCATCAGGTTTCCCAACAAGAATCCTGTAAACTCCTCTTTCCTCTCCCATTCGTGCCACATGGCCTGCCCATCTAAGTCTTCTTGATTTAATTATTCTAATAATATCTGGACATGAATACAAATTATGTAGTTCTAAATTATGTAACCTTCTCCACTCACCTGTCTCCTCATCCCTTTTAGGTCCAAAGATTTTCCTAAGGATCTTATTTTCAAATACTCTCAATTTATGTTCCTCTTTCAATGTAAGGGACCAAGTTTCACATCCATATAATACTACAGACAAAATTACTGTTTTGTATATTTTAACTTTTAGTTTCTTAGATATTAAACGAGAAGACAAAAGTTTATGAAGAGAGAAGTAACATGCATTTCCTGAATTAAGCCTACTTTTTATTTCCTCTTTAATATAATTTTCATTTGTTAATATTACTCCTAAGTATTTGAATTTGGAAACTGGTTCAAACGAGTTGTTATCAATAATTAGATTTTGACTATTACCTAACATTTGGTTTCGGCCTGTAAGCATTATTTAGTTTTCTCTTTGTTAACTTCCAAACCTATCTCTTTAGCAGTTTTGAAAAATATTTTAGCATTATTCTTAATTGTATTCACATCATCCCCCAGTAAGTCTACATCATCTGCATATGCTAACAACTGAGTCACACCATTTAATTTTAGTCCTTCTTTAGTTTCTCTTACCTTCCTTACAGCATATTCTAAGGCAAAATTAAAGAGCAATGGAGATAATGCATCTCCTTGTTTTAACCCATCATGAATTGTAAATTTGTCAGACATATTAACACCCACACGAATTTTATTTTCTGTTTCACTGGTGCATATTTTTATCATACTAACAAGCTTCTTAGGTATTAGGTAATATATTATATAATTTATCTCTTTTGACCGAATCATATGCTTTTTTGAAATCAATGAATAGCTGATGGACATTTGGATTATATTCCCACTTTTTTTCAAGTGTCTGTCTGATGTGAAAAATTTGATCTGTAGTTGATCTGTTACGTTTAAATCCACATTGATAATCACCTATAATTTCATTAGCATATGGGGTTAGTCTTGTTAAAATAATGTTAGATAATATTTTATATGTTGTTGAGAGTAGAGTAATTCCACGGTAATTATTGCAGTTCATTTTTTTTAAACACAGGAACAGTTATGGATTCTTTCCACTGTTGAGGGATTTCTTCTTTATTCCATATTAAACAAATTAATTTATGAATTTGACATATTAATGAATTTCCACCATATTTAATTAACTCAGCTGGTATTAAATCAATGCCAGGTGCTTTGTTATTCTTTAGCCTTTTAATAGCATCTTTAACTTCAGTCAAGTTAGGTTCAGAATTATTGTGAATAATATAACGTATATACCATTTATGTCTGGGAGGTGGACAGATGTACACTAGTTAGCTAGTCTCTATACAGTTGTGCAAGAAATTAACTTTAACTCCAAATACCCTTGCTTTCCACATTTTGGTAGCAACTTATATATCAGTTCAGTGTACTAGCTTCTGGAAACGAAATCAGGATGGTATGAATCTCTCTGATAAATAACTGTAAGGGTAGTTTCTGTAACATGAACACAGTGGTGCAACCAGGATTCTTTCTTGGAGGAGGTGGGAGGATGGTTTTATGGGGCCAACGAGGATGTATCCAGGGGTCCTGACCCCCCCCCCCCAAATTTTGAATATATTATGATTGATTCATTCATAATACTTCCCGATGAGACACATGATGTGGCAGATGCAGAACAATTCTTTGTGTGTATGGTTTGTAGATTCTGAAAATAATATCCACTAAAAGTTCTTATGTATCATCAGGGGTGCATGGAGGGGGGGGGGGGCATTATGGCACCTGCACCATACAAGATTTTTTTAGGGGATTTTTTGCCTTCAAATAATGTAAAATTCAACATTTATATATTTTTCCAAAATATATGTAAAACATTTACACCTTAAATGCCCCATATTTAATCCATTAGATAAAGAAAATAAAGTGTGTAAGAGCATTATCGAAAGGGGGGGGATATCCAACTCTTACATATAACGCCTTAATTGGCAGGTAGGTTCTGGAGGGGAATCTGAATTAAACATTTTGGTGGCGGGGCAGTATCCAACTCTAGTCTTAGATTATGGCATGGAAATTTTGGTGGTAGAATTGAGATATGAAGCTCTTGGTAAAGTGTTAAATCTTAGATTATCAAGGGATTTCTGTAGTGAAGAGAGAGTTCCAATATTAAATTTTGGAAACTGTATTTAGTGATATGGTATCCACACGTTTTCGATCCCAAATGTGCCAAAAGAGAAGCTGGAAAAGACTAAATATCTCGGGATCCTAATAAAGTATTAACACACCATTAAATTAATATTCTTGAAAGCCTGCAAAGAAATGGATGAAAAAATTTTCTTGCTCGCTTCGCTCACAATGATGTCTTGCAAGAATGCATGTTTGGCACTTTACTGAGGTGAATGTAAAGTTTGGTACTATAGCTGCATTACTAGACTTAAGAGATATAACATCACTTCTTATAATATAATGCTTAGTGATGGTATACTGCTTAATTTAAAGCAGGTGCATCATTTGGAACAAAAAGCTAAGGAAAAAGTTACTTTTGGTAGTCACGCTGTCGTAATTAAATACTTTGTAGGGATTACGATATAGTTTGGGGGGGGGCACATGACATGATTTTGGGGGATGCAGCATTGACCTTGGGGAGGGGATGGGCACCCCTGTGTATCACACTTGAGTAGTGATAGGCAGAGGTTGGAAGTAGCACACTACTGTATCTATCTACAAAATTTGTAACGGTAGCTGTAGCGGCACTACATTTTTTAAATTGTAGTTGTAGTGGTAGCAAAGCTACAAAATTCCTGTAGTTGTAGCGAAAATTTCGCTACAGCTACATCTTTTCTGAGCATTTTGAGGTAATTTTGCAAAGTGGCAACGGCGTCAAAAATAAACGATAATATTGCTTACTTTTGCAAGAGACTCAAAAAGACAAAGTCCATTACATGCAAATACAAATAACCTAGATTATAAATATATTTATAACGCAGATTATAGATATCTGCGTAATTTATTTCATTAGCATCTGAATAATTCTAATATCCAGATAAGTAACTGGCATACATGAATATATTCCAGCTAATAGCCATTTATTTTATCTGCATCGCTATTTTGGGAGAATCATGCCTCATTTGCTACACTGCCAAGAAAAAATGCCCCATTTGTGCCACCCCTGGAACAAATCCTGTGGATATCGATGTCGTAACACACAGCAAAATATCAATATTTACTGTGTAAAACTCAACTTACAGTGCAAAACGAGGGATCCATTTCCTACTAATCTGACAAAGCAATATAGTGCCAGCAATCAATGGTTCAGTACGTTAACAGCATTGATCATTGTCAGCGTATAGGATCACACCGGCAAGAAATTATTGTTACAAGAACGATAGTGTTTCTGGAATTACAATTATTTTGGTCATAATGTTTGTTCGCAAATTTTAAAATAACAATATGTTTAGAACCAGTCACGTATCCAGGAATTCCTTTCGGGAGGGGCTCAACACCATTTTTAAGGGGTATAGTAAGAACTTCAGAATTGCATATTTAAGACCAGTGGTGGCAATTGGGTTCCAAAATGGGGGGGGGGGGGGAGGGCGGTGCAAGGAAGTTTACTTTCTCTTGGTAGACAAGGCTTAACATTAAGAGGCCATAATGTTGAGGCAAAAAAATGGGGAGTAAATCGTCGCCACTGTAAGGCTGTCATTTTAATCAGAACGTGAAAGCGGAAATTTTTTTACCACTCGACTCCTCTGTTTCCATGCATTAACATTGTGTGCCGGAACCATCTCAGTATGTGTGTTTGTCCATTTCTTCTCATCAGGCATAAAAACATCTATGGTGTCTTTGAGTGTTTTTACGAAGCTGTTACACATGCACGGGATGGACAATCCACTCGACAACGCGAGATTCAAATTGTGGGCTGCGAACTGGACGCAGACAGCTCTCGAATATTTCTTTCTGATTCGAGCCTGAACACCACTAACGTGTCTTGTCCTCCCATGTTTGCAGCTCTTATAAAAGCCGAAACCCATCAAATTGTTCAGATTCAGGCCTTAGCACTCACAAGTGTTCAAAAATGCCTGTCACAGCTTCCGCTGTCTTGTCATATATCGGCACGAAACAAAGGAAGTCTTCACGAATACGGCTAGATCACGAAACAATGAATGCACAGTGAAAACCCTTCTGTTCCCAACACATCTAATGTTTCGTCTCCCAGTATGATCAAATGCTTACTCATTTTTCTCCAGTGACGTGCCCAAGGGAGGGTTGGTGAGGTCATGACCCCATTTGACCCAGTATTCCTTTTTTTAAAAAAAAAAATAAGAAGAAGAACGTCAAAGACAGGAAAAAATGACAAAATCAGGACTGACCACCAAAAATAGCATCCGTAACCCCTCTCCCTTCCAAAAATCCTGGGCACGCCACTCTTTATCTCGGACACATTTTTTAAAATCAACTCACCAGAAGTTTTATCATTCCGTATTGGAGATTAAAGTAAGATGCGTCCTTTCTGCAGGTTTGAATATAATCCTTTAGGGTGCTGTCGTCTGCCTGCCTTCAAACCTAACCTTAACAAGGCCCTAATTTTCCATCCTTGTGACTTGGATTTTCAAGACTTAGGAAGGTTTCAGACCGAAGGACACGCGATATTTGTCGATTGGAATGGGCCAATCAACAGCAACGTTTCACACCGTAACGACACAAAAGGCCGCACAAACCTAATTTCGACTTGTGAAATCCTCAGGCGACACGGTGTGAAATCTCCCTTATTAGGCCACTGTCATTGTCACCTCGAAGTAGTAGCTCTTGCTGACCACAAAATAAAAAAAATCTCCTCAACCGGTGAGAATGCTCCTCAGTTTTCTTCTCTCTCCTATATTTTCTGTGCTTGTTCGCTATACAGGCAACACCTTACGATTTGATATACACAGGACATGTACTATGTAGACATTTTAACGAAATATCGGTTGAAGTCAAAGGTGGCTATGTGGCTCAGTTGGTAGAGCCCTGATTCGGGTTCTGGTAGAGCCTGCAGTTTCCGCGTGAAATGTCTACATATGCAACATCTTCTTGCTTTCTCTTCTCGACATTCATAAAATTTTCGGCTGTCTCTTTATGGTAGTTAAGTGTTTGAATGTGTTTCGAACCCAGTAGGCATAAACAAAAGTATTTTTTTTTATACCATGAAATTCTCGGACTGCATACACGAAATTTAGTTCTGGCAAAACTAGATCATCACTCAAAACTTTTGATTTTCAGTTGATCTATGCAGCTTATTTCTGTTTAATAAACCAATCCAATATCCGGTACTGCTGAAATATTCACGAGAGAGAGAGAGAAAAAGACAGACAGACAGAGAGAGAGAGAGAGAGGCCTTGATTTCTTCAGCCCTCGACCCGAACTAGCACTACACTGAGGCCCCGGAAGTTCTGCTGTTGTCAATGTCTTCATTTTCGAATCACTATATCTTATAAAGCAACCAGAGGACGCTGATTGATCACTAATCGACTGTATGAATTGTCACACTTACCTCTGAAATCTCATTAGCAGATTCTTTGTACAGATCAACCGAAAAATTGAATCCGCGTATTTATTTCCTCATTATATTCTAGAACGTTCCGCAGATAAAACGATTCGTTAATATTGCCAGTAGTTGACTCCTTCTCTCATTGAAGAACGTACCGTACCCTCTCCCACCTTCCAGAGATTAGAAATTACAACGAATCGCCCTACGTGTGGCGCTACCTTTGTTGTGCAGCTTCCAAATGCTAACAAGTCTCTACATAGTGCTCAAGTGCGCTGCGACAACACCGAAAGCGCAAGAAAAGTTTACGAGCAATATTATCAACAACAGCGTTGTAGAACATTCTCCGTCTTGTCTCGATAATTGTCTATCTTCTTAAATCAACGTCACATTATTCAAAAAGCCAAAAACCTAATTTTATCTAATGTAAAATAAAAAATATCCTGGGGGGGGCCTCGAGCCACCTCAACCCTACCTTGGATACGTTCTATTAACAATAACAGGGTTATAGAACATTCTCCGTCTTGTCTCGATAATTATTTCTCCCAAAATTATCATCACATTATTCAAGAAGCCAAAATCCTAATTTTATCTAGTGTAAAAAGAAAAATTTCCTGGGGGGGGGGCTCGAGCCTTCTGATTCCCATCTTGGATACGTGCTATTGACAATAATAGGGTTATAGAACACTCTCCGTCTTATCTCTATAATTATTTCTCTCAGATTCATACATTTATTATCTTCACATTATTCAAGACACCAAAAATCTAATTTTATCTAGTGTAAATTGAAAAATTTCCTCAGAGGGGGGGGGGGGGGCTCGAGCCATCTCATCCCCACCTTGGATACGTGCTATTAACAATAACATGGGTATAAAACATTCTCCGTCTTGCCTCGATAATTATTTCTCTCCTTAAATTATTTTCACATTATTCAAGAAGCCAAAAACCTAATTTTATCTAACGTTAACTGAAAAATTTCCTGGGGAGAGGGTCGAGCCCCCTGTGCCCCATCTTGGATATGTGCTGTTATCAATAACAGGGTTACGGAACATTCTCCGTCTTTCCTCGATAATTATTTCTCTCCTTAAATTATTGTCACATTATTTTATTTCACACCACAAGAAACAAAAAACCTCATTTTATCTAGTGTAAACCTAAAACTTTCGGGGGGGGGGGCTCGAGCCCCCTAAGCCCCCCCTCTGGATACGTGCCTGTTTAGAACACTTGTGTTTACACATCAGTTTCCTCAATATATTTTATCATATTGTAAAAAGAATGTACAAGTTATTGACTTTCCTGCAGAAATGACAATTTTGTTTGTTAATACACAGTTTTCAAATTTATGTGTTTTTCCTACTTTTGCGTCCCTTTTCTGTAACTTTTTCTAATCATGGCAATGAGGATGCATTGTTTATTTAGTTATTTTCTTATCTATGGCAGTTTTCTGCCACTTTGGCTAATTGTGAGAATGAGGAAAAATGATGAATGATGAGCAGAGTGGGGAATGTAGGAGCAGGAGGTTCCCAACTAGGCTTTTTTCCTAGTATTTGTTTTGAGTCTACTTTATGCACAGATCAGCGAGACCGAGAGTGATACGAACCACCATGTACCCTCCGCTGGGTATCGCACCTGGAGCCCTTTGAATACAAGGTGACAATTACAATTTTCACTGTCTCGTCGGGGAAGCATTTCCAAAGGAAAAACGTTCGTAAAGAAATTGCTCCACCTGTTTCTCATTTATACCATTAGAAGCATTCCCCAGCTATCCTCAAGGTTCGAGCAAATATCCGCCATCCCCCAAATAACATTCTGTTTAAGTTAAGAAGATTAAATGGCTAAATATCACACTTTTATTTTCTTCCCATTTTGTGCAACACGTTATAGTTAATTTCGATACATGTGATATTCTTCCAATTAATTTTAAAAGGTAGTATGTCACATAAATATTTTTGATATGACAATAAGAACATCACGGATACGTGTAAGACCTAGCTTTTAGAATTGATATGCTGCTTACAAAGGTACTTTATTCTCAAACACTTTATTAAAAATATGTAACTGAAGTAACACTGCTATAAAAATTATAGAATGAAGAGAATCATGGTAATAAATAACAGAATCTATTTCTCAGTATGTACAACTATCATATTAGGGCTTCTTTTGAATAGTCATATAGTTGTTTAAGTTTTTAATACAGAAGTAGAGAGTAGCGAACAAGAGTAGCGTAGCGAGCTACTTTTTGGTAAATGCAGTTGTAGCTGTAGCGAAGCTACATTTTGGAAGAGTAGCTGTAGCTGTAGCGAAGCTACTTTTAAAATGTAGCGTTCTGATCACTGGTGATAGGTGCTGAAAGTCTAACATCAGTTCTTCTTGAACAATTGGTCTTGACATGAAAAAAATCATGAGTCAAGGTTATGATGTGAGTGGTAGATTTAACAGTGTGCAATCATGAATAAATCAACAATACCCAAAAGGAATGTGTGCACGCACTGCCAGTCTTACGGTAAATGTAGCCCTGTCTTCAGCCATGTCAAACCCCACCGTGAGAAACTGTTTTGGTACAGTAAGTGAAGTTTTTTTTGTTTTTTGTCAGAATAAAACATGCAGTGGAAATACTAGAAACAATATATTGCATTTTGTACGAGGCAGTAAAAACAATATTTGTCAGTGAGCGCGTGTCTAGTAATTATTATTATTATTATTATTATTATTATTATTAATATTTAATAGGAGAATTATTACTATATCACTGTTATAACACTGTCTTATTTTAAAACTTTATGGGGCGTATGACATACATTGGGAAATGGGCACTCCTTACTGGAACCCCCCTTCCAGGCCCGTAGCCAGGAATTCTTAGTAGGGGGGGAGAAGTCAATCCTAGAGGGAGCAAATTATATTTAATAATATATTTATTGTGTCGCATTGGCAGGTATAGCAGGGTACACAGAGGCGCTTGCCCCCTCCCCCAAAGGAGATACGTAACAGAAAAGGGATGATATCTTGAAACGACAACGAACAAAAAAAACTTCGAGCAACATCAAATAGCAATATTTCGATAATGACCTTTACAGATTGCCAAAGAATATAAAGTTTAACATAAATAGGCTAATAGGGACTGTATCTACTTGATGTTTACATGTCGATAATATTAATAAACGATTAATATGTACCAACAACTTTGGGCCTCACTGCAGAACTGATTAAGGGAGCCCTTTATAAATCATGCTTCATAATGATTCCCTCTAGTTTCCAGTATGCAAGATTTTTACGCACAAAGGAATATAAAGAGAATCCAACAACCCCATTGTGTTGTATTATGCAAGAAAAATCAAATTAATTAAATAATAATGGTTACAAATTATCTACACTTTAATGAATTGTGTAAAAATTTGTAATACATTTTCTTGTACTTGCTAAAACATTAAAACAAGGGTCCCTTAGTCCACCACGGACTCTATTTCCTTCAAAGGGGAGACTCTTGCATCACTACAGACAGTGTTTGCCTACTGGTTACGTTAATAATTTTGCAAAATATTGTTTGAATTGTATTATATTATACTAGTTGAAATACATGTTTTGACACCTGACAAACAAATAGGAATACCTTGATTGATCAATGTCTTCTTGGATTACAGTGTCATCGTTAATATTTCATATTAAGTTTCATAGAAAGAAATTGTTTTAATAGGGCGCAAGTAATTTTATGGGATGCCAAGGCATTCTCTGTAACATTTTCTTCATATAGATCGTTTGTCTCCCAGGGCCGACTCCCGCTGCCCCATAGCTATGGCTCTGAACTTGGGACTAAGAATAGTAGACACTGCGAGCGAAGCGAGCAAGAAACTGTTTACGAAATGTATTTTTATTTGTATAAAATTTGAAATCGAGGGGGGCAATTGCCCCTATGTGCCCATTACAAGTGCCCTTGGCCATCTAGAAGAAAAAGGCAAGGAACACATAAAAATTAATTCCATCATGAGTATCCAATTGTCCTGCTATTCTCAGATTCTCCTAGTCTTGGTGTTTTACTTCAATGTTTGCTTCCCCTAGAATGGACTTCTGTCCAAGGTCAGGGGGAGGGGGACAATGCCCCCTGCCCCCTGTGGTTGCGGCACTGCTTATGAGTGTGTCTTCATCAATTTCACGTCATCACTCATTGTTGCGATTAGCTAGAAGTGGCAGAAGAGCAACGCTAAGTAACAAAAATCAAATATCCACTCCCTCTCTGTACCACAGGAATCACTATTACCAAAAGGTTGACTTGGGAAACAAAAATGTAAGCAGTTCGAAGTTCATAGCAACACATCCAAGAAAAACATCTGAACACATTAGGCACCTTTAATACAAGACTATTCAAAATGTCACAACTGTTCTAGATACTGAAAATTGCGAAATCATTTCCCGAACTCTGAATCTGGAAGGGAAATGATAGGGCATTATACGGAATCCCATACACCCTAATAAATCACAAAATCAATAAGTGTCTGTGTTGTGTTGCTATAGTGGAACCACGAGCAAAACAACCTGCGCAGACCTGCGAGTCCTGTGCACCGTACCCCCGTGAGTAGGGGAGGGGGAGAGTGGACCATGCTTCCATATGGCCCGAAGTGGAGGGAAGAAGGGAAAGCTGCGCAGGGACTTTTCGTCCCAAGGTTTTTTCCCTTGTGGTCGATCTATAGAGTAACACAAGATATAAATGTAAAGATTAGTGTTCTGTATTTTTCACAGGGTGGGCAAAGCAGCCTCTTGGGGGGGAAGGGCAGTTGCCCCCTCTAGCTACGGACCTGCCCCCTTCCCAAATTTTATTTCTGGATATGCTCCTGGTGGCCAAATATTTAATTCATGATCATTTGTATTTCTTGCTTGATACAATTAAAAAAAATAGGTTACATATATACATACACAGATATTAAAAAAAATACTGTTTTGGGGAATTTTTAAAAGGCAGGAATCACTTCTCTCTTGGAGTTTGAGGTGGATGCACCTTCAGTCCCAAGAGCCAACCCCTGGCTGCACCAGGCCAAGATTTGAGAGAAAAGTCACTCACATTTTAATAATGACTCTATTCAAGTAAACTTAAGGTTTCAGTTTCTGGGGTTAAACTGGACCTGTAAATTTTCTAAAAATTTCATAAAGCATGTCCCCAGCTAAGATCATTTGCATAAGCATACCCGTTCCCCTCACCTACTGCATTGTCTCCATGTTGATCCATACAGCATCTTCTCTCCTATGCCCCAAACTCAACAAAGCATCCCAGCATGGATTTCCGCTTTGAACACTGTAAATCATAATAAAATCATAACACACTGGAAAAGAAGAATAGGTTCGACAGAAATGTCCATAAAATTTCAATAGGGGAAAAAAATTAATTTCAGAAAATCGCCAAAAATAATGTACTCTGTCTGACAGAACATAGGGTGCTGCTCATCCCCCTAGGAGAAGTGGATTTTTTTATCCCTGGGCCCCATCTATTTAGTTTTTGAGCCTCCTTGAAGCATTTAACAGTTTAGAGAAAAATCGTCTATTTCTACCTTGCAGTGTAGCTAAAAACCAAGAATAACGTAACACGTAACAGGTGTGGACAATGTGGGGAATTTCTCTTGCTCTTATTTGAATATGAAAGGCTTGGGAGCCCTGTTAAAAATATTTGGTGCAAGGTTACATTTTAAATATCACACATAAAACTAATATTAGTGATGAAAGTTAATGAATTACCAGATTTGTTTATTGTGTGGTAATGAAAAGAGATTGGTTGAGCAACTCACTTTTCATACTGTATTCGTAACTAGACAATTTTACGCTCCATAAGTCTACGACAAAATGTTGTGTAAAGGTAACCAAAAACTCAATATGCTGACCAAGGCAGAAATTTATTTTATTCTAAAACATAAACTAAACATTACTAAAATTTCTGCCTTGGTCAGCATATTGAGTTTTTGGTTATCATGGAATCAAGGCTTAATGGTGTTATCATTGTGTAAAGGTATGAGATGAGCTTTCCCCATATTGATAGACATCTGTGAGCATGTAAGTTCATTTGGCATTTCGGATGAGGCCTACATGTGTAGTTGCCTGAGCCACTCTTGTGCCCGTTGACTCATACAGTCATCGACACTTCTGGGTTGTAACGATACTATCTAAAGTAAATGGATTTGCTACAATCCAGAAGTGTCCAGGACTGTACAATACTGCTAGGTCTGACAACAAAAGCGAGCCTTTCTATTCATTTGTCACCTCAAAGAATCTGTTGAATTTCAGGGATTATACAAAATTTCAGGAGCACAGAGGCTGCTACACCTTACCCTACCCCTGCATTGCAGGGACGGCTGTTACGCCACTGGCACTATTTCTATTTTCCTCCTCCCCCAATATACAATTATATTATTTTCATACAAGAATTGTGTCTAAAGGCATATTCTATTTGCATAGGTGGAGTATAAAATTGTGTATTTATATATAGCCTACACTCAAATTGAGTAAATAATCTGTTTTTTCTCATAGTGCACTGCTGTTGTGACATTAACATTTTAAATGGAGCCAGAACAAAAGAAGAAGAAGCAAACTACTTTAGATATGTTCTACAAAGGTTAATCTTATAATAATATAGTATTGGAAAGATCTATGATGTATTTGAAATTTTAAATTTTTGGTGAGTTTTCATTTCTTTCACATTTTATGGTGTAGTTTTGGGCTTATTAGTTTACTGATTGTATTTTAGATTTATTTATTTTGAGTTTCTTGGATTCTTATCTGCTACGAGGGTCACTATTTATATTTTGAGCCTAACAATGAAAAAACAGGAATTTGGCATTGAAAACTGCTTTATTGTTTTTCGAAGTATTCTCCTTTATGGTCAATACACTTTTGCATTCGTTCGAACCATTTGTCAAAGCAGTTTTTCCAATCTTCTTGAGACACCTCCATAATATGGTTTTTGAACGCATCAAGGGCGTCTTCCGCTGACGAAAATCGTTGTCCACGCAATTTATTCTTGACATTCGGGAACAAGAAGAAGTCATTGGGTGCCAAATCAGGACTGTACGGCGGATGACCCATCAATTCGATTTTTTGACTGTTCATAAAGTCTGTTGTTAGACGAGATGTGTGACAGCTGGCATTGTCTTGATGAAGAATGATCCGACTGTGTTTATTTGTTTTCCGTATTTGACCGAAGACCTCTGGCAAACAAATTGTTATGTACCATTCAGAGTTGACCGTTCTACGTTCCTCTAAAGGCACAGTTGCCACATGACCAGTTTTCCCGAAAAAAACAGGCGATCATTTGTTTCGATGTGCTTCGACTGCGAACAACTTTTGTTGGATTGGGTTCATCTTGAAACACCCATACAGTCGACTGCTGTTTACATTCCAGCTCATATGCATATATATCCATGATTCATCACCTGTTACAATCTTATATACGTCTTTTGAACCACCACGATTGTATTTATTGAGCATTTGTTTGCACCAATTGACGTGAGCGTCTTTTTGAGTTTTTGTCAAATTGTGTGGGATCCAACAAGAACATACCTTTCTCACAGCTAAATGATCATGTAATATTTTATATATGCTGCTGGAACTAATGCCTATGGTTGCCTCAATCTCACAGTATGTCACATGACGATCTTGCAGTATTAGGTTTTGCACAGCATCAATGTTTTCTTGAACAACAACTGATTTAGGACGACCTTCACGAATCTCGTCTGTGAGCGAATGGCGGCCACGATTAAATTCGTTATACCAGTGTTCCACAGTGGCAAAGGATGGGGCTTCATCGCCAAATGTGGAAGTAAGTTGATCGATGCACTCTTGTCTTGATAATCCACGTCGAAAATCGTAAAAAATCATCGCACGAAAATGTTTACGAGTTAATTCCATTTTATTGTTGTCGCGCAATCTCCAAGGCAACATAAACAACACAAATGAAGCTATTGACGAAACATTTGAAGTATGTTATGGTCAACAATGCCAGACGATTCCGTGCAAACGTCAAATCGCACCTAACTTCAATCAGTGTTGCCAAGGCTCAAAATATAAATAGTGACCCTCGTAGTACCCTACATAAATGTATGCTTCTTTAACAGGAACTAATTTCATTGGATATTGGTGGTTTAAAGAAGAAGGGGGAGAACCTTTAGTCAATGCCTCAGTCACTAAACTACCATACTATGTAATATGCAGGGTTGCTACGTGTCTGGAAAACAGGGAATTTTGCAGATTATGTGGAATTTTTGGAGTCTGCAAGAGAAAAAGTTGCAAAATCAACAAGCAGTTCACTTCCACTTCTGTATTTGGTTCTTGTAATTCCACTCCCAAAAAATATTCACTTCAGAAACTTGTTTCTTTTGTTCTTATGATTCTCTGCCTTGTACAATATTACGGTTCCTTCAAATTTCTGTAATAAATTTTCACTAATTTGGGGTAGTGGGGTAATTTGGGGCATTTTTAAAAAGCTTGAATTATACAAAACCTACTTTGCAGAATGTAATGAAATTTTTGAAGTTTGTTGGTTCTAATATTTTGAAGACCCTCACTTGTAAACTATTTTCTAGGCTAACCCATCGAACCTAAAAAAAATGTTTTTCAGGTAAAACTGGACAGTGCAGTTTCAAGGGTCAGTGTTTAACTGTGCTCACAACCATACAGACAACACCCAGAACAGTTTAACTTACACACTTTTTACATTTGAGGGTTAACCTTCAAGATAGTGTTTGTTACCCTGTGCTATGCCCATTACATTTTGTGCAGTGAAGAAAAGTTAAAAACTGGGGTAATTTGGGGCAGTGTAAAGTGGAAACTGCTGGGAGAAAACATGAACTCTTGTGCTTAATTGGGTTTTCGAAAGTTAGAAGTGTAAATTTGATTGTCTTTTTGTACTTAATTTGAAGTTTAGTTATGAAAATAGAGCTGTAAAATGTGCCAGATTCCTTTTTCATATAGGTTCCTGGGTTCGATACTCGGTGGAGGCACATAGTGGTTCGGATCACACTTTAAACTGTAGGTCCAGTCCCAATTAGCCTTACTGTGCATAAAGTGGACTTAAAACACCAAATCAATCAATCAAATCCTTTGTCATATAGGTTTAGTACCTATACGTTTATCAGTTCATGAATTGCTTGTAGGCCTAACGTCCTTTTCTAGCATTTAGGAATATGTTTGATGTCTAGTTTGTAAGCTGTTTACACCACAATGTTGTTAAAAGTCTGAAATTATTATTTCATAGGTTAGGTTATTAGACACTTCTCAATAATTTTCTTTCTTTGTCATCAAAAACTCATGGAAGAAAACCCTTGTTAAATAAATATTTTTTATTGTCTCACCGTAAGCAAATAAATGACTTTGAATAATATGAATTGATGAGAAGTGCCTCAAGTTCCCCCAACCCTGGGGTAATTTGGGTCAGGGTATAAAACTTTACAGAACATTTACTATGAACATTTACTATGGGACCTTTCAAGGAAAAAAAAAAACTCGCTGACATTCCAATGTATAAATAGAACTGAGAAATGTTACTCTTAGCTATCGGTCTCAAAGGTATTTCAGTTTTTTTAAAAAAAAAGTGGTGAAAATTGCCCCAACTCACCCTAATACTAGATATTAGAAAGAATATCAATGTAAAACTTGCACACCAGATATCTGATTGATAACTAAAGTACATTGACAATATGATCATAATTATCAGAGAGGTTTGTGAGGATGAGGTTATCGTTATCGGTTATATTTTATAGATCTTAGTCCCATAGAATTCCTATATGCAACAAAAATTTCTCTGTATGCTGTGTACTTATAAATGTAAGCAAAGAAGAAGCATTTTTTACGACACTATAAATCTGCTAGAAAATAAAAAAATGTGTATTGTTTATGAACTTTTTCTGTTGTTTTTATATTGTGGAGATCCGTTATGGTGAAATCATGTACCTCTGTTACCTTAGCCTGAAGGCTAGATGCATGTGATTGTAGCACCCAATACATTTGATGCCGATTGGAATTTGACATTTTATTCTTTCGATTTTTCACTTGTTCTTGTGCGTACAGAATGAAATTTGGTAAAAAAAAAAAAAAAAAAAAAAAAAAAAAAAAAAAAAAAAAGCTGTGAAAGTGAATATTCATAATAATTAACAGATTATATATTTAATTGAAAAACACAAGCTTCAAAAGCAAAAATCATGATGATAAACATGTCTGGAAAAAAATAATTTTTGGACTGGAAAACCTGGAAATGCCAGGGAATTTCATAATCAAAATGTCATAGCTATCCTGAATACGATACATGGCTTGAAAGTAACAGTTGCAAAATCCATAACTTCTCGCTTATTGTCCACTTTGAAATATGAAGCGAAATAACTTGCTGAGGAAGAAAATTAGAATTTGTAATACTATTATGTAATTGTTGTTTTCAGGTAATTTGCAGATAACTGTATTTATATGTTTATTTGTGTACTGTTGATTAACCAGTCAGTTTTATTCCTTGCCCTATGAATAATTTTTGTAATTCTAAGGTGAGTAAAACAGACCAAATGATGATATGGTTGTAAGTAGCAACTTGGTCTTCAGCAGTTTGAAACCAGTGCATGCTCGATTTGAATCCCAAGTAAAAAATGGTTTTAATTCATTTTTTGTGAATACAATGTTCCTTCTGTGGAAAATGTTAATATATTCTTGACATTTCAATACTTCACAAAAGGCATCGCCAATGCTATCGCCATCCTTCACCATTTCCAGTCTATGGCTGAATCAGCATGTAACCAAAGTGTCTGTTGAAAAAGTGTATGTTTGAAGCTCCAGAAAGTTGAGAATGTATTAAGGCTTAACACAAACGGTACATTGTGTTCGTATAGAAACTAATCAAGGTTTATAAAATGTACACTCGTGTAATATGATTACTCTGCTTTGTTTATTCTGTACAATATCCCTGTAGATGTGATAACTCACATAAATTATTTCTTGTTTTGGCAGATAATAAGGGAAAAGTGAGCATGGAGAAGGAAGTGTCAGATGAATGCATCTCCAGCTCACAAGAAGAGATGTCCCCCGACATCTTTGCTGACTCTGCTGATGAAATGGAAAAGGGGTTACACGTGAAGGATAAGGAAAGAGCCGAGATGGTCGTGGATGACGAAAAGGCAGTTAGTGATCATGAATGGAGAGGAGCATCCCTTGATGATCTTCAAAAGGGTGACAGCAAATGGGGGTTTCCGCAACTACCTCCAGTTTCACCATCTTCAGAACACACTGTTTTATTTCAGGTACGTTAAATTTTTCCCACATCAAGGGACCAACTAGCTTAGTTTTAACAGTATAATCTACATGCCCTGAGCGAACCCTTGCAAGGACTGCTATTATATGTCAAAAATGTTTATATTATATTGGAATTACATCAATTTTTATTTGTTTAACTTTGTTTAACGAAACAATATGATATTGTGATGAAGATTATTTTAACTTGTTTTAGTCCTACAAAGAGTTGGTCACCCTATATTGTATACATGGATCATCTTGTTATGTACTTTCTAAGTTTATATCCATATCACAATTCAAGTGTTCCATTAGCTAGCACTATATTAATTGAAGGGTTTAGGGCTAAAACATGGTAAGTGACATTTTGGTCTTTATGGAGTGTATTAAGGAGAAAGGGTATTAGAAGCTATACTGTAGATAAATTGTTATCGTGCTGTGTTGACCAATTTCAGAAGTGTTCAATGAGTCCAATGCAATATGCATGATGGCAGTTATATGCAAAAATTGAAGGATGGCTCTTTTTACTTTGTAACTCAATGATGACCAAAATATCACTTACCATGTTTATCCCCCAAGCCCTTCAATTGCTACATCTACTGGCAACTGTCTGTAGGAGCTATTTCTGTGTGCCAGTAGTCTGTTGTGTTCTGGAGCAGGGGTCAATTTCACTTGCAACCTAAACATTCTCGGAACATCAGCTGGCTGAGAAAACATTGTGAAGCATTGCTTGGTGCTATGTTTGCATGTTAAATGAAAGTACAATGAATCAAGGTCTTATTTTCACCCATGATCACAAAGGTTCTCTTATAGCTGCGCTCTTTAATAACTTTTGCATTTACAACTGTGTAATGGCAACATTGTCACATTGCAAACAAGAGGTCCAGGTTCAATACCCTGTGGAGGCACATAGTGTTTCGGATCCCACTTTTGTCAGCAGGTCCAGTCCCTATTAGCTGATCTGTACATAAGATGGACTCACAACAGAAACTCAACTGTGTGATGGAGAAAATCATGTGCTTACACTAGGTTTGTCAACACGGAACATGTTATTTGTTTCCTGCTACAAGTGGTGTTCAGCACTTTTGGACATGAAAGTAAATTATGACAAGAGAATGCCATTTTAATGATCGCTAATTCTTTGTTTTTCAACCACCAGTTCAGAAGGTTATGGATAATGTTGCAACACAAGGATGTAAAGCAGTCATTCTCCACACTATTTCCTCATGTCTCCCAAAGACATATGAATGGAGATGGATATACATACTTACATTAAATTGAACCATTTTTCACATTATGTCAACTGTGTTCTGTCATAAATGAAGATGTCAGGAAAATTTCTTATTCTTTATTATAATTTCAGTTACCAATTTCAAAAACCGAGCCACAGAGACCACACCCTGAGCCTGCAGTAGACGTCTGGGACAGTAAAAATGTCCGAATGCCGTGTTCGTGTGAAAGCCTGTGTCCAGTTGAGGAGGTATGTTACGTATTTTGGAATTAAAAATATGAGGAACACACACTCTTTCTTTCCTATTATTATTTAAATTATTACCTCAAGTTCCATACCACAGCATTCATGGGTTGAGCATATTATAGTGAAAATATAGAGTTACTGGTATATCAGATGTGGAATTTTAGCTAATGTTGCTATTATACTTCTGGGTTTCTTTCTCATCTCCTCTTACATTATTTATACATATTGAAATGTGTAAAAACTTACATTGTACTTTAGAAAGAAATATTCATTATTCAACGAAGTGAGGCAGAAATGCCATTGTGTAGTTTATACAGTTTAGAGAGAGATCACTAATATATTCAGTGTGGTTAAGAACTATATTTTGTACAGATGTTACATTTTTGTGCTTAGTTGTGTCTTGTACAGAGTTGTATGCCACACATGAATAGTTTCTATTGACATCATTAATAATCTTTTGTCATCATTTAGGGAAACAAGAAAACTTTACGTATTCGATGGGAAATAATCCAAGAATCTCTGTTGAGGAAAATTGTTTCAAGCCATCAATTGGAAGCAGCCATTTTGTCATACAATAGTACATATAGTAACAAATGGGATTTTTCAGGACTACATTACTTTCTTTCAGAGGTAAGTAAAAGGAAATAATTGAGAATGTGTTGTGAATTGTACTTTTGTGTTGGTAATTTAGTTATTTAATATAACTTGGTTTAATCTTACTGATAACGATGGGTTATGATGAAAGAACAGCCTGCCTAAAATACCCCTTGAATAGTACTTGAATTCGGAATCTTTGGAGATTAAGTTTTCGCTACAAAAACTTAACACATCTCAGGAACAAAAAGAGGTATATTAATTGGTATTTTGGTGTTAAAGTTGTGAATATAATTCTAAATTTTATTTAAAACTATACTTATTACACAAAGAAACATTTCCATTCTAATAGCACATTTATGTAGTTATCAGCGAGAGCCGCCATGGTCCAGTCTGTACGGCATCTGACTGCTACGTGGGAGACCCAGATTTTATTCCCAGGGTGGGTGATCTAAGGCTGGAATATTTCCAACCCTGTCCCCACATAAAGTGGCTCTGGGGCTCACTTAGCCACATAAATGGGTGCCTGGGGACAACCGGGGTGGGGGGGTAAAGGTGTCCAGAGCATGATGCTGATCACATCACCTCCAAAATGGTGGAGATCGAGAATGTGTGGGGCCCTACCCCCCACATCTCCTAAATATGCCTTTATGGCACGTTGCTATATGCATGGGGAACTTTACCTTTTTTATCAGGCTATTAACTTTATTACTGTGTAACGAAGTCCATTTTTGCTTCTCACAGGACATAAACTCGAAATTTTGTATTTTGCAGTTCATTTCTCATAATATCCTGACAAAACATGGTAGGAAAATGTACTTCATTCCTTTCAAGAAATGGAAAATTAACATTTAATGCATGTTATTTTACTTTTCGTGTTTCCATCAAAAACAAAATAATGCATGTCACTAGTGATAAGCACTGTACAGAAATTGAAACACTTTGTTTCAAACGTGTCTCCCCGATGGCACAGTGGTAGTGTAGTCGCCTTGTAATCAAGGGGTGGGTCCCGGGTTTGATACCTGGTGGGACACATAGTGGTTCGGGTCCCACTTTAAAAACTAAAGGTCCAGTCCAGATTAGCCTTACTGTGCATAAAGTTGACTTAAAACCCCAAATAAATCAATCAATTTGTTTCAAATGTTTTATTTCCTAATGATTAGAGCTAGGATTTCTATGTAATTACATATTCTATTCCTTTTTAGATACATACCTTGAACACAAAAATGTCAACGAATTATGTAACTGGCATCATTTTGCATAAGTTTTATGTTACATATTTGCCAGGATATTACATATTTTACATATTTGCTAATTTACTTTACATAAAACAATATTTCGGCAATTTTTTCCTATCTTGATCCTTTTTCCTATATTTTTGGTCTCTGAAACATGAAGAAAATTTGTATCTCATGTGATGTTATATTTTCTAATCAATGAGATGCATACTGCTTACAGTCACCTAAAATTGACTGCCAAATCAAAAGACAGGCTGAAAACGAAAAAAAAATTACTGGAACTGTAATTTATAGAAAGATGCTGGAGTTCTCTCCCCTCCCCTTTCTGGTTACATATTTTCGTTTCACTTTTAGGTTTGGGCAAAGCATGTAGAAACTTTTCATTGGTGGACAACAAAGCTACTTTCCTGTACGTAGCGATTTACGCAATATGTTCCCTTGTACAAAAAGTACAAAAGTAGTTATGCATTTTCATTCGATTGTTCTTTCTGTAGACACATTTTTTTTTACAATTTGTTTCGAAAGTTACAAAGAGCTCTCGTACATATTTACATTGTCTACAATAATTTGGGATATGAAAAGTAATTAATAGTTGACAAAATTGGTTTCTTAAATATGTACATGTTGCTGTGCTTCTTTGAGTTTATAAATTTGATACAAATTTTAATTTGAACAACTTATATCTTTAAAATTACGTTGAATATGTTCAAATAAAATAAATATCTAGCAGAATTCTTGAAATTGCTTGGATAAACGATTATTAGTAATATTACATATTCTATGATACTACATATTTAGCTACATATCCTTTTGATAATACAACACTTACGTGAAATTTTGAAATTTCGTATTTCCACATTGCACAATTTAATGGTTATATGCTATTAATTTCGAAGTTGTGAAGTCTTCAAAGTTAATAGGATATAACCATTAAATTGTGCAACGTGGAAATATGAAATTTCAAAATTTCACATAAGTAACTTTAAACCACGTTTACCGCATCCATCATGAATACATATTTAGGTACATATTTTATCAATTATTTTTACATATCTATGTACATATTTTGCACTTTGATATTACATAAAAATCCGGGCTCTACTAATGATGCATTGTTACTAACGAAGAGAGTACATGCCTGACAAAGCCACCAGACAGGTGGCAAAATCGATCTGGAAAAATGTGGAAATTTAGGGAAATTGGCTTAGGCGTGAAAAGATCTTGGAAAAGTCAGAAAATTTTGTACAAACATTTAAAAACCTGGTGAAGTCAAACAACTTGAATAGTTTTGTGCTTGCCAGGATTAGCGAGTGAATTATGTCTGAATGTGAAATTGTGCATAATTTCCATGATATAATTAGGCTGCAAAAGTGTTGTGTTGTGACATTTTTGCAGACCCTGTGAATACCTGAATGCTGGGTAAGTATCGGACAATATTGGTGAAAAAAAATCCAACCAATACTCTTACCGATTCCCACCAATACTGATACTTGAAAATTGTAATAATTGAAAGTTGTTCAAAATACTGATCAACATTAGTGTATCAATTTACCAAGAATTTTGCTGTAAAATATTCAAGAATTACATCAGAATATTAGTAGCATTTTATGTGATCACAAAATTTATCTTTTCATACAAGACTGGTGCAACATAAAAAAGAAAAACAAGGTCGAATTTTGCATAGTTTCCATAATAACTAGACTCCGCAAAAGTGTCGCGATACATTTTTGCATGCCCCAAGAAAGACTAAAATGCCGAAAAAGTATCGGCTGGTATCAGTAAATAAATTCCAACCAATACTTTTTGATATCACTACATTGGTATCAGCTAAGCCCTATTTTTGATACTCATTCATTGGCAGTGGCTCAGACCTATAATATTCATAATTATCTGTTATATATATTAGGGATGGGACCGATTAATCGGTACTCTATCAGTATCAGCCGAGCCGATATAGATCTATCGGTAAAATTACCAATTATTTTATCGATCCCGATATATATCGATAAATATCTTATAATTTAGTGCAAAATTTTGCCATTCTGTTGTAATTTTTATGGATAATCTCCATGCCCCACTTTGAAACGAACCTGAGCGTTTAAGGTTTTATATTTGTAAGAAGTTAAGATTTTTTAAAAGGTTTGTTACTTCAAATAATGTGCAAGCTGTCACAGACAACTATAGTTAGATTGATACAGTTGTGGTTGGAACTTGTGTATATGTTTAGAAATACGTCATAATCTGTTCGTGTTGATGTCACTTTCTCATCTCAGCAGAGGAAGTGAACCCACCTGAATGTTTTCTCCTGACGACAAACTGAGTTGAAAAACATGTGAAGGTGAGAAATCAATAAGCATGTGGTAACGGGGAAAGGAATGCGAGAAAAGTGTTATTGGTTTGTATTCATTTCGGTTCTTGCTAGCGATACTCGAAGATAATAATTAAGTACAGAAACTTTTGTGCATTTACGTTTGTTTTGTCCAACGTTAAATCTATATGCATTTGTGTTTAGTTATTGTGATTTGATATGTTATAGAATTGTTCGCTTCAGAAAAGCAAAGAAACGTAAGAAAATCTGTACATTGCTTGTAGGTCCACATACGATAGGAAATCTATCTAACTAACTAACTCTCTAGCCTTCTTAAACCCGAAGGTTCATGGCTGCAGCAACACAGGCCTTCCATCTGTCCCTATCTTGAGCAAGATCTAAATACTCTTTTCCATCCCTACCGATTTGCCTTAGGTCCATCTCGACGTTGTCCCTCCATCTTCGTCTTGGCCTTCCTACTGGTCTCTTACCATCAGGTTTCCCAACAAGAATCCTGTAAACTCCTCTTTCCTCTCCCATTCGTGCCACATGGCCTGCCCACCTAAGTCTTCTTGATTTAATTATTCTAATAATGTCTGGACATGAATACAAATTATGTAGTTCTAAATTATGTAACCTTCTCCACTCACCTGTCTCCTCATCCCTTTTAGGTCCAAAGATTTTCCTAAGGATCCTATTTTCAAATACTCTCAATTTATGTTCCTCTTTCAATGTAAGGGACCAAGTTTCACACCCATATAATACTACAGGCAATATTACTGTTTTGTATATTTTAACTTTTAGTTTCTTAGATATTAAACGAGAAGACAAAAGTTTATGAAGAGAGAAGTAACATGCATTTCCTGAATTAAGCCTACTTTTTATTTCCTCTTTAATATAATTTTCATTTGTTAATATTACTCCTAAGTATTTGAATTTGGAAACTGTTTCAAACGATTTGTTATCAATAATTAGATTTTGATTATTACCTAACACTTGGTTTCGGCCTGTAAGCATATATTTAGTTTTCTCTTTGTTAACTTCCAAACCTATCTCTTTAGCAGTTTTGAAAAATATTTTAGCATTATTCTTAATTGTATTCACATCATCCCCCAGTAAGTCTACATCATCTTCATATGCTAACAACTGAGTCACACCATTTAATTTTAGTCCTTCTTTAGTTTCGTTTACCTTCCTAACAGCATATTCTAAGGCAAAATTAAAGAGCAATGGAGATAATGCATCTCCTTGTTTTAACCCATCATGAATTGTAAATTTGTCAGACATATTAATACCCACACGAATTTTACTTTCTGTTTCACTGGTGCATATTTTTATCATACTGACAAGCTTCTTAGGTATTCCAAACTCTACTAATATATTATATAATTTATCTCTTTTGACCGAATCATATGCTTTTTTGAAATCAATGAATAGCTGATGGACATTTTGATTATATAGGAAATCTATGTGATTATGAAACTGCAGTTAAATTTGAAAACCATGTTGTGTTTTCTTTCTACCCAGCAAGCCCTGATGAGTGATAAAAGAGTCTCATGTTCCCAACAAAATTAGCATCGGACTAACTTTGTGACAACTGGTGTCCAACTGGAGGACGTTGCAACTTTCTAAAAATATAAATGTCTAAATATTCAACTTCTTTTGCACTGCAGTCACCTCAAAACACACATTTATTAAGTAGGTCAATGGACATTTCAGGTTCTTCTGTGGTCGAGTGGTTAGCATATCGTGCTGCAATGCCAAGGGTCCTGGGTTCGAATCCCGCTCGGGCTTGGTTGTTTGTGAATGTCCATTCATCAATATCATAATTTCATCACTCATCCCCATCTTCGCAAATTAGCCAAGAGGCACAAAACTCGAAGTAAAATAAACTAAATCAATCAATCAAAGGTTCTTCAAGGACCATTTCTAATTTTATTGATTGATTGAATTAAAATTTAATTTTATATCGGAATGGTAGAATATCGGTTATTGTTATCGGTAAATTCTATATTGGTACTTTATCTGTATCAGCCTTCCCTAATATATATACATATAACAGTTGGGCTGAAAAGTTCATAGGCTGACTCATAGATGGCGTTACTAGAATTAAATCCATGTGATTTTTACTTAGTACTAACCTTCAAAAGATACGTGGATAAATTTCACAGGTGCCGGATAATTAGTTCGTGAGATATAGCATTGTGAGTGAAGCAGCTTTTGTTATTGTGAAAAAATGGATAAAAAAGAATTTCGTGTGTTAATAAAGCATTGCTTTTTGACGAAAAAAAAATACTGTTGAAGCCAAGGCTTGGCTTGATAAACATTAATCGGACTCTGCACCAGGAAAATCAACCGTTGAGAAGTGGTTTGCTAAATTTAAACGAGGCGAAATGAGCATCGAAGACGATGCACGCAGTGGACACCCCAAAGAGGCTGTTACCGACGAAAACATCAAAAAAGTCCACAAAATAATTTTAAATGATCGTAAAGTGAAGTTGATCGAGATAGCTGAGACTTTAAAAGTATCAAAGGAACGTGTTGGACATATTGTGCATGAATATTTGAACATGCGAAAGCTGTGTGCAAAATGGGTGCCGCGCATGCTCACAATCGATCAAAAGCAACAACGTTTTGATGATTCGGAGCAATGTTTAGCAATATTCAACCGTAATAAACACGAATTTTTCCGTCGATATATTACAATGTATGAAACATGGCTCCATAACTACACTCCAGAGTCCAATCGACAGTCAGCCGAGAGGACTGCACGGGATGTACCGAATCCAAAGCGTGGAAAGATGCAACAGTCGGCTGGCAAGGTTATGGCATTAGTATTCTGGGATGCGCATGGTATTATATTCATCGATTACCTCAAAAAGGGCCAGACCATCAACAGCGATTATTACATAGCGTTGTTGGAGCGTTTAAAGGATGAAATCACGAAAAAACGGACCCATTTGAAGAAGAAAAAAGTGCTGTTTCATCAAGACATTGCACCGTGTCACAAATCAATGAAAACGATGGCAAAATTATATGAATTAGACTACGAATTGCTTCCCCATCCACCATATTCTCCAGATCTGGCCCCCAGTGACTTTTTCCTGTTTGCAGACCTTAAAAGAATGCTCGCTGGAAATAAATTTAGCACTGATGAAGAGGTAATCTCCGAAACTGAGGCCTATTTTGAGGCTAAAGAGAAATCGTACTATAAAAATGGCATCGAAAAATTGTATGACCGCTATAATCGTTGTATCGCCCTCAAAGGCAACTATATTGAATAATAAAATCGAATTTTGTCAAAAAAAATATTTTTTACTATGTTAGCCTACGAACTTTTCAGCCCAACTGTTATATGTGTAGGTTGATATTATTTCATTGATCTTTGCTCTGCAATTGTATTTATCACTAACACAGTTGTTTGTAATTTACAGGTATTAGATCAACCAGAAGCTGATTTCTTCTTTTCAAATCTTCTCCCCGACATCATCCAATTAGCTCTGCAACTTCCGAATCTCATCACACGACCAATTCCTTTGCTGGAGCAAAATAAGACTGCCTCAATAAGCTTAAGCCAGCAGCAGATATCCTGTCTGTTAGCAAATGCTTTCTTGTGCACATTCCCAAGAAGAAACTCTAAATCTCAAACTGCAGAATTTGCAACGTACCCAGAAATAAATTTTAACAGGTAAGAAATCAGTGATATTCATTGTGATGCACTGTGGAACAATTCACAATGATAGTAATGCATGATTTTCTTAAAAGTAGGGTTTGGGGCCAATTAATCAGTATTGGTCTGATTAATTGTTACTCTATTGGTTACTCTACTTTATTGATATAAGTACTGTTTTATCAACTTGCTAAATACCCAGTAATTTAGTGCAAAGTTCTTCCATTTTTTAAATCTTTTTGTGCTATTTTATGATATAATTCATATACTCTGTTTTTAAAGTAACTGTCAAAATAGGTGTTTCTTTTTCTAAGGCAAATCCTACTGCAGCCCCTGGGTACATAAATTAAGGGGGTAATAAGGCACTCAGGGTCTTCAGGGAACATTTGCAGTTTTTTTTTATCATTAAAATACTCCCTTATCAGCATCAGTAAATTTTATGTCAGTACTTCATTGTAATTGGCAAGAAATTCACATTCACAGTCCATTATTGATTTGTAACTATACTAAAATATTCTCATTTGCTACAATATTCAAGTATCCTCCCTGCAATAAAAGCATTATCCTATTATTAAAATAAATAATTTTACCTTGAGTTTAGATTTTTCCCATTTTAAGCTAGTTTTGTATAGAAATATGCAGTTGAAAAGTGGGAATGTAATTTCTGGTTAAATGTAGTGTTGAATAAAGTCACTAGGCAAGCAGTGCCCACACTTAATATTCTGACAATATCTGGCAACATTATTTCCAAATGACTTTAATTTTTCAGAATGTTCCAAACCTGGAAGATGAAGAAAAAGACCTTGGATCGGGCAGAAGGAAAACTGAAGTGCCTGTTTAATTATTTCCGGAGAGTATGTAGAAAAGGTAGGGTTTTTGACATTATAAATATATGTACAAAAAGTATCTGGTTTGTTTTCTGTGTAAAGGCAGGGATTAGGCAGTCCCTCTAGTTTACAATGTTGCAATTCATAGTACTTTTGAGTATAAAGAAGTTAATTACATTTGAAGGGCCAGGGGGAAAACGATGAATGTCGATTTTTCGCCCATTTTGAGATTGCAACGCCATCTGATAGTTCAGAAGCTGTACTATAAGAATGAGAACGGCCTTGGTTGGGAAACGATGAGAAGTGCCTGAAAAACGCATTATTATTTTGGCATATATTAACGTACTTATGAAAATAAATACTTTGTTTTTCATTTCCTGACAAATCGTCTCGAATGAACATTCATCGTTTTCCCCCCTGGCCCTTCATTTGTTTACTTAAGTTTAAATGCTTTGGCTGAACTGATAATTCTCTGGAGTTTGGTTATTCTGCAGGTCCACAAAAATTGTGCGTGACACTTTCGTTAAGTCTAAATACCCTGGAAATTATTCAAAATTTAAAGATTTATTTTGCATCAGTATTAAAATGGATTTTATGATTAAATTATTGCTATTATGACCGCCTACCTATTCTCGTAGCACTTCTTGAGAATCGCAGGGGACCAACTTCCTTACTTGGATTTTTACCTTTCAGGCTTAAACCACATACGCTAACTCATGAAAAATGTCAAAAACAAGTCTGGTGTTAGTAAATTCAGATTTTTATTAATTTTTACATGCAAACATGCTTGAAATTTGTTAGAAAACAATCCGATTAACATGCATCGCATAAACTTACAGCCACCGCTTCCATTAAGCTAAGCCACAGAATATCTCCACCCTGCTATTCCTCTATTTTATACAATGCGATTGCCAATATGACTTTTCTTTGCAGCGCTGTCAAAGTTATAATTTGTACAGCGTGATTGCCATTGTAGTTTTTTACACATTGCTGGCAAAGTTGTAATTTGTACAGCGTGATTATTTTTATATACAACATTTTCAACTAGAGAACTTATGATCTGTCATAAATTCCCCGGGGTTGGGAAATTTGACTTTCTTAGTGAGAATCAAGAAGAAATGTCAAATACTTCATGCATTACTAAAATTATGACATTGTTTACATGCAAGAAGTTAGTTACAAAACAAACACCACATAAACAAAGATATAACATGTAAGATTATGACAAAATATCAGATTCATATATTAAATAACTTAACATGCATAAACACAAAACAGAATACACATATGTAGAGTGTGTATGCATAATCGCAGAACCAAATTTGTACAATTTTCATGCATAAACACAAAACAACACACGTGCAGTTTACATGCATCAGTAAAAAAAAAAGAAAACACATCATGTACAATTTGCATGCAGAGATAAAATCATAACATATACATCTCGCATACATAAATTAGCATGCATACATTCATAACATGCAATAGACAACATGTATGCACAAACTCCACATATCACAAATATGGTACCACTATAATTTACAATTTGTTATCATGCTCTTAATAAATATCTTTAGACAGCATCATGCAACTGCTCCAAACCTAACTCATGAAGTTGCAAATCGTTACGCATGCTTAAAAGTTTGTTTATCCAAAGTTTTTGTTTGTCCAATGAACAATGCCAAGCTTTGATATTTTTTACGGAAATATTTGCAATGTCTTTTCCAGTGTTGCAGCATATGGCTTTCACTGTGTTATCATCATGAATTTGCATACAAACAAAAGGACCTTGGTATAAATTACAATATTTTTTTATAATGCAAGTGATGGTGTCACTTTGAGGATGCAGTTTTATGAAGATCAGATTGCCTTGCTTTACTGGAATTTTTGTTGCTTGTTTTTCATGCTGTTTTATAATATGTTTTTGTCTCTTATTGAAACTACATGTTTCTGCCATAAGCAGCTTATTTTTCCACATCTCTACATCAGGAATGCGATCCGTTAGTACTTTTTTACAGATATTTTGAGGTTCAATATTTAGCCTGAGTTCTATAGGAGCATAACCTGTACTGGAACAAATTGAATTATTTAACAGATGTAAAATGGCAGCAACATGGCTAGACCATTGCTTATGTTTACCATTGCAAAATATACGCATCAATCTATTTATTTCCTGGTGATATCTCTCCACTAAGTTAGCACTTGGATGATAACTGGGTATGTAAAAAATTTTTACATTGAGAGCATGCATACCTTTTGTAAAATGTTCTGCACGAAATTGTGGACCATTGTCACATATAATGATTGTTGGTATTCCCAAATGGATGAAGTAAGAATGTGTTAGTTTTCTAGTTACGATGGAAGCTGTACTATTGCCAATAGGATATGCCACAAGATAACGGCTAGCAGAATCTAATACTGTTAGTAAATATTTTTCACCTTTGGAGGAACGTATGAATGGACCTTGTAAATCAATAAATAATATTTCACCTGGTTTTGAGGGTTTGTGCATGATTTCCAGATACTTAGGAGGATGTTTATCTGGTTTATTTTTCATTCAAATTTCACAATCAGTGATGTAAGACTTTGTGTCTCTTTTCATATGAGGCCAGTAAAATATTTGGTAAATTTTACCGAGTGTCTTGTCTGTACCAAAATGACCACCTTGATCATGATACTTGTGCAGTACAAGATTTACTAATGATTGAGGCACGCATATTCTTATCCGGTTTGGATTGTGAAAATCTTTGATGGTAAGTAGATCATTGTGAATAAGGTATATATTCTTCCAGTTTCGATGTTTGCTCTGTTGTGAACTTTCACAACCAGCGAGAACAGATTTAACACCACTGCAATACGGATCACTATTTTGTTCATTAACAAAATTGTTTTTATCACATATTAATGACTCATCAAGATACTCAAAGTTATTCATGAATATGAGTTCATTATCATGGTCATTAAAAGATCGGCTCAACAGGTCTGCCAAGAGGTTTTCTTTACCTCTACAATACTCGACATGGAATGAGTACTGTTGTATTTGAATAAACCATCTAGTCAGCCTATTGTTCCAAGTGTGTGCAGATTCTAACCACGTGAGGGATTTATGATCTGTGATAACAGTAAATTTTCTACCTAACAACAGTGATTTAAATTTGTCCAGTGTAAAGAGTATTGCTAACACTTCTACTTCAGTGGACGTACATGATTTCTCAAAAGGTTTCAAAATTCTTGACACAAATCCAATCGGACACAAGTTGTTGTCTACCAGTTGAAAACAATATCCTGCAATGCCTATATTTGATCCATCAGTTTGAACAAAGAATGGTTTGTTCAAATCTGGATGGTAAAGCATTGTTTCTGCAATAATGGACTGTTTCAACAACTCAAAGGAGCATTGTGCACTTTCATCCCATTCCCACTTTTTGCCTTTTTTCAATAACTGGTACAAGGGATGTGCCATGATGGCATAATCTTTAACATATTTTGATAGCCAATTGAAACTTCCCAAGACTTTCTGCAGTTGCTTGATATTGCAAGGGACAGGTAAGTCTTTTATGGCTTGAACATACTTGGGAGATTTCTCATAACCCTGTGCACTGATAGAATGCCCTAAAAATTCCACCTTGACTTGACAAAACCTACATTTGTCCAGTCTCAGTGTCATGTTGGCATCTTGTAACTTGTCAAAAATAAGTCTTAAGTGAAAAAGATGTTGTTCGAAAGACGTGCTTTTGACAATTACGTCGTCTACATAACATACTGTAAAAGATTCCGTACCTTCCAAGGTTCGTGTCAGAGCATTAATGAATGCAGACGTTCCATTGATTGATCCAAACACTACCCTTGTGAACTGGTAAAGTTTTCCCTGAAAACTGAAAGCAGTATACTTTCTTGCTTTGGGGTGTAAGGGGACCTGCCAGAAAGCATTAACCAAATCTAGGGAGGACAAACATTGACATCCATGGAAACTCATTAAGAGTTCATTTATGTTCATAGGATGTAATTATTGCTCAAGCTTGACATGTTTGTTGATATTTCTTTGGTCTAAGCAGAGACGAATGCCTCCTCCGGGCTTGACTACAACTAGGAGAGGACATAAGTACTCTGATTCAGAATATTCAATAATGCCTAAGTTGAACATTTCTTCTATTTGCCTGCCAACTTCATCCCTATATGCTAATGGTATTGGATAGTTTTTGTTAACTATTGGTGTGGAAGTATCCAGTTCTATTGTGTGTGTATACTTGTTACAGAGACCTGGTAATTCAGAAAACAATGTTTTATATTGTTTTAACAACTGAAATAAAGCTATCCTTTGTGACTCATTTAAATGTTCACACTCTTTAACCCTTCTCCACAAGTCTTCATCAGAAGGATGAGAGGATGACCGTGGGGATATGTTAGATACAGAAGGTCTGAAATCTAACTCTTCTTCCGGACAACTTTCATTTGAGACAGCGATAAATTTGGAGAATTTGCTTCCTTCGCTCGATTCCAAGAGTAAGCCTCGCTGGACAAAGTCTAAAGTACTATCAATATTGTATAGGACATCTAAACCGAGAATAATGTCTACTTTTAAATGTCTGACTACCAGGAATTTAATGTAAAAGGAAAGTCCACAAATTTCAACGTTCAAATGAGTGGAACCTATTAGTTTGTCTTTCCTTTTCCCTGTATAGTCAACTAATTTAATTCCCGTAACTGGCAATAGCCGTGGTTTAGAAGCCTGAGTACAAATAGACTTCCACAGGGTTTCCGAGAGAACACTGACCTCAGCGCCACTATCGAGTAAAGAAGTATATTCCTTATTGTTTATTCTTACTTTTATGTGAGCAGAAGGTTTACGCTTGCTATTAGTATTTATGGGTTGCTTACAACTTTTGATTTCTGCACTGCAATCTATTTTATCACATTCACTTAAGTTTATAAAATGAATAGCAGGATTTATCCCATCACTCACATCACCTGCTTTTTGACATGAGCTCGTAACTAGTTTAACGAGTTAAACTGGTGTATGTCTGCCTGGACTGTGATTTCATTTTGATTGAAATCATTGAACAGACCTTTTTGTTTCAAGAAATCAAAAACTACATTCATCCCAGACTTTGACCAATGAATTAAATCAATTCGGCCATTCCTTGGATTTCCTAAGTGTTTTTCAAATAGATCTAGTTTTATACTAGAATCTGCATTCAAAAACAGATCACTAATATTCACTACAATGAGATTCTCATCATTCCCTAACTCCATTAGAAAATTATTCCACTGACTCCACTTACTCCACAAATCAGGATTGACAGCAGTTAACAACTTTGGGATTGGTGGTAATGTGAGTAATATTAACTGATTCGTTAAAGGTAATAACTTGTGTATTAAACCTTTGAGGTCACTTTTCATTTTGTGTAGCTCTGTATATCTCAAAAAATCATTGGTGCCAATAAGCAACATCACTTTATTACCAACTTTGTTATCTGGACAGATCTTTTGAGATAGGTTGGAAATAGTTTGGCCGCTAGTACATAACCCTATGTTCCGTTTACCTAGTGAATCATATGAAACAGTGTAGTTTGCCAAGGTTTCTGCTAACGCGGATCATCATGGAATCACCTAGCAAATGAACATTATTGTACAAGGGTTCAATGACCTGTGCTTCGGTATTTGTTTTGACTGAATTGTAAAATTTTTTGTGTGTGTGATTAAGATTACTAGAGTTGGGTTGTTGCAAAGGAGGATTAGCAGGTACACTCATGACACCTCCCTCTCGACATGAGCGACTTACTCGTTTCCCGAAAAAGTAGACTTATTAGCATTGGTGATTACATTTCTTTTTGAGTTACGCTGTGTGCTGGAATGATCAACAACCTCGCACTTGAGTTTGTCACCTCTGTCTTTAGACTGATCGGTACATTTAGTTTGAATAACTGCTACGTTTCTATTACTATCAAAGTTTTTAGTTCTACTGTTAAATACTGCCTGTGGCCTTTCACGTAATGAAGTTTTGCTAAGGGCTTCGGAATTTTCTATTACCGTGATGGCTTCACTCAGCTCTGTAACAGGTTTCATAATGAAAATTTCCTTGATTTTGAAAGGCATCAAAGTAGCAATTTGAGCTAGCCTTTGTGCTTCGTCAGTGGTAGGTTGAACAATCTGCAAAATTTTCCATTGGTCCATGAAAAATGTTAGCAGTGACCCATGAACAGACTTTTGATACTGGGAATTCAAGATTTTGGTGAGCATTGTTGTTTTCCAATTAGAATTTTGATAATGATTCAGAAACTGAATCTTGAATGATTGTTAATCTGAAAATTTTTGCTTTGATATCTTGTACCATTGCTTAGCATCCTTTGTTAGCAGCGTTGGTACATAAGTCATAAAATCTGTTTCTGCTATTTGAAATAACTCGAAATTCTCTTCGACATCATCTAAGAATTCAGATGGGATTAGTTCACTAGAAACTCCAGAGAATTTCGGAAACCTATTTAATTGATCTGACTTCAAGAAATTTCTTTTAGTAACATGTGAGGAAACTTGATTTTCTTTGCACCTAGAAACACTCTTACTTGTTCCATTAGGGAAAAGTGTTGTTACACTATCATTATTATTCACATTTACTAAGGGAGACTTTTTCCTAGACCTATTCTTTTTTCTACTCTTAAGCCCAGATGAATGACAGCTAATTGTGCTGGGTGAACTATCTGAATCACTTTCCCGAAACCTGTGGAGCATGGTAGTAGTTGAATTCTGTAGAACTTTAACTTGTTGAGCTACACCTGACAAAACAGGCAACACTGTATTGTTCACAATACCCACTAAATGTTCTACCTCATGGGAAACATTACCATTTTGTAATTCACTAGTTTCGATGGGAATATTTTCACTTGTTTGGGATTTACCAGCAATAAAATTAAACCATTCTTCAGCTTCTGATGGCTCTTCAGTAGATTCCTGGTGATCTACAGGTGAAAATGCAGGCTTCTTTTTGACAGACTCTGGTACTTGTACTTGACGATGACACCATACAGTCTTGGCTTGATTGTTTTCTATTCTTTCTTCCAGTTCAAAAAGTTTGTTTTTCACAACCACCAGTTCCTGACGCAATTCATCCTTTTCTTCTATCAATTTTCTCACTTCCATGTCAACTTTCTGGGTTTCACTCCTAACCTTCTCATTCCTAGAAATGCATTCTTGCCTGTATAGGGACACATCTTTCTGCATGACATTCAGTCGGATGTTCAGATCAGCTCTTATATTTTTTTCTAGATTCTTTAGATCACTCTTAAATTCTGCTTTCACTTGTCCTAACTCCTGTTTAAGTTCCTCTTGTGACTTCGAGATAGCTCGCAATTCAGCCAATATTTGCTCCATATTTCTTATTTTTCACATAAAACCACTTAAATTCACTTTGCACCAAACAAGAACTAGTTGAACACTATCACAATCGTGGAATCACATATTTCGTTTTTGCAAACTAGTTGCGATGATAATGTAAAATATTTCACATTATAATCTTTAGACGAATAATCTTTGAGACAGCGTACTGAGTCTCATCAAATCTTTTTATGACCGCCTACCTATTCTCGTAGCACTTCTTGAGAATCGCAGGGGACCAACTTCCTTACTTGGATTTTTACCTTTCAGGCTTAAACCACATACGCTAACTCATGAAAAATGTCAAAAACAAGTCTGGTGTTAGTAAATTCAGATTTTTATTAATTTTTACATGCAAACATGCTTGAAATTTGTTAGAAAACAATCCGATTAACATGCATCGCATAAACTTACAGCCACCGCTTCCATTAAGCTAAGCCACAGAATATCTCCACCCTGCTATTCCTCTATTTTATACAATGCGATTGCCAATATGACTTTTCTTTGCAGCGCTGTCAAAGTTATAATTTGTACAGCGTGATTGCCATTGTAGTTTTTTACACATTGCTGGCAAAGTTGTAATTTGTACAGCGTGATTATTTTTATATACAACATTTTCAACTAGAGAACTTATGATCTGTCATACTATTTTAATATTGTGATGTAAAATTTTAATATTTTAAAGTAAAACTGAAATACTTACATATTAATATTAATAAATATTGTGAACGGTTTCAAATTGTGCAGATTTTCAAGCATTGGTAGGAATCGGTGAGAAATATTAGCATTGGTATCAGTTGAAAGTAGTATCACCTCAGCCCACAAAATACAGGTAGAAACTATATTGAGCTTCAGGGTTAGATTAGGCAGTGTTAAAGATGTCATGCCTCGAAATAAATAAGCTTACAATCTTCACAGTGAAGTAACAATGAGAAACAACAGATAGTGGCAACTAAAAATGTTTAAATACGGAGAAACTAGTACTCACTTTTATCCGCGAAGCTGTTTTTTCTTCTTTTTCGATTAATTTCAGTGGCCACTGCCACCATCCTCGTTGGAACTTGCCACTGAAATTAATCGAAAAAGAAGAAAAAACAGCTTCGCGGATAAAAGTGAGTACTAGTTTCTCCGTATTTATATACTACCGCGTCTCTCTTTTCCAAATCATGAATAAAAATGTTTGTTGAAATATGAATAATTACCCAACAAACCTGTTCTGAAGGTTCTACTTGTCTTGTCTACTACACCACATCCTGGAGTGTGTGCAGCCCATCACAGTCCTTAGCTCTTATCACAGAAAGAGGAAGCGTTAACCCTCTTGGTGAAATTATACATCACATTGTACAGCACAGGACTGTCAAAACAGTATTTATCTTAAAAATGAAAAACAAATGTATTATACACAGTTGAGAATATGAGGAAAATCAGAAGTCTTTATCATAGGCATGTCAGCGGGGAGAAAGAGGGCCAGTTGACTTAGAAATTTAGTGTAGAGGAATCTTATCTTCATTATGAGGCAATATTACACTCTTAAAGAAAATTATATATTTTCTTATGTAATTGGACTATCCATGGATGTCCGGAAAAGGGAGGGGGTGGGGGCCACCCTCATCTGGAAAATGAAAGTTATCCAAACATTCCATATTTCACACTTATAATTTCATTTCAGCCTCAGTAATATATATATTAATTATTGCAAGGGCATTGCTCCCCCCCCCCCCCCTTTAATCAGAGGATCTGTGCAGGCCTATGGTCTTTATTACTTTATTAGTCTCAATATATCTTGTGACAGTTCACTACCAGATGTAACCATGCTTATAAGTAAAACAGAAGAAAAATAGTTTTGTTTTAAGTGTTGGAGATGTCTCTATATTGTAATGCACATTTAATAAGAGGAAACCTGCCATGGTATATAGCTTGAAAATACAAATATTTTTATGTAAATTGGTGACCAGATTACTATACCGTGTACGGTTTTACAAAGAACAACATGAGTTCAGCCAATACGCAGCCAGTGTTATTGCACTTTTGCTAAACTAACTTCTAGCAGAAGGAAATGACAGCGAATTTGCTGTAATCGATATTCAACTTCATGTATACTCCTCTCTCAACTGTTTTTTGTGGCGTATGAGTAAGAGATAAGTGAATAATTTTACAACTGGTTTTGTGGCGTATGAGTAAGCAATAAGTGAATAATTTTACACCGCCCTTGCTATGAAAATGCTGAACTCAAACTGACTGACTGACTCAGACTCACAGTGTTCGAGAATGCCTATGACAATGAAAGGTCATTGTGCATAGTCAGATGAATTTAATGACCATTATTTTCCCAAGACACAACAACTCAACAGATGGAAGGAAAATGAAAGGGTCATTGTGTATGTGTTGAGATGTGTTGTTTCCTAGTCTTTCTTCAGGAAACAATAACTCTGGCTGTGGCGACGGAATTTTATGGGACTTGAACAGTCTGGTTCAAAATGCCTTGCCCCATCTTATGGTGGACTTTGAAGTGGCGAATACTATGAAGACTTCTTGTGCACACGAGAAATACAGAACATGGCATTTAACTTGCACGGTGCAGTTTCCTAACTATACAACGTTGCACTCCTGCCATTGGCTGGTCACCACCGACAGGCTCTGCATGGTCCCACCCCTTCTTACAATACGCCCTATAGTTTGCAACTATCAATGGGGAAAGCATACATAGATGTAAAAATATAGTGTTTTACATTGCTTGTGAAGAGATAATTTCAACTTTAAAATAAAATAAACTAATTGATTGCTATCATTGCCTAAAGCTAGAACCAACTGCACCAGTAAGGGAATTAAGTTTGCACACATTGGTGCTGTGACACATGCAAACTGAAGTGTAGCAAGATATCAATGAAATAAATTGACATGGGTGATTAACATCCTTTGGCAGTAATGTAGAGCATTTTTCTTTTAAACATTTCATTTTTATCCATGCTGTGTCTATGTGCGTGTCATATATATATATATATATATATATATATATATATATATATATAAAAATCAAATAAGGTAAAAGGAAACACTCACCGGACAGTAGGAAAATTCAAAATTTTCGCTAATTTATAGCATCATCGGTGTGAGAAGAAACAGAAGACGGAACCGGAAGTTGGGGTCCTGCAGAGTTGCCAGGTCCCCATTGAAGAAGAAGCGGTGCGTAGAACGAAAAAAACACTGTTTCGTCACCAGGCTCGTCGTAAACTGTGAGTGTGTAGGATGAGTTGGGAGGGTGGGTGAGGGTTGGGCATTACTGGGTGGCCTTGTTCAGGCCAGGTGGAGTGGTTGCACTCATGGCCGATATATAGGCCCTCTCCCATCTTTTGCGAACAGAGGTGTTGGCTGGTTGGGGTAGGAGGTGGATGATCGCTACCCGGAAGCAGTCGTTGAAACTGATGTTGTGGTGGTTGGTGTGGACGGCGACAGTGAAGTCAAGGTTGTGGGTGGAGGAGCGGTGGTTATTGATGCGGAGGTTGAGGGCCGTTGATGTTTCCCCCAGGTAAAAATCACCACAGATGTTGCAGGTGAGGATGTAGATAAGGTTTGAGGCATGGCAGGTCCCTTTGGGATGGAGGGTAAATTTGCCAGTGGCCGTGTGCACCTGTGCACCTGGAGGGTGTGAGAAGTGATAAGGATGGGACAGGTCTTGCACCTGGGTCGGTTGCATTTATGGGCAGGGGGGTGTTGGATGTGTGGTGAAGGAGTGTTGTGGACCAGGATGTTTTGGAGGTTAGGGGGGCGTTTGAAAACCACCCTGGGTTTGTCGGGAAATATGTTTTTGGTTTCGGGATCACTGTGAAGGATTGGGAGAAGAGAGTGCAGTGTGTGCCTGATTTTGTTGAGGTGGGGATGATATTGGGTGATGAGTGCAGGTGGGTTGGTGGCAGCAGGTTTCTTGGTGGTAGTGGTATGTGAGGCAGCTCGTGATATTTGCTTGGTGACCAGGATGGAGGGATATCCACGGTTAACCAGGGCCTGGTGTAGGCGGAGGTTATAATTCTGGCGGGAGGTGGGTGAAGTGTTCAGGCGCTGTCCCCTGAGGGCCAGAGAGAATGGAATTGCTTTTTTGGTGTGGAACGG